>NC_026148.1:14898966-14943621 GCF_000512975.1 Sesamum indicum | reverse complement strand
TTTAAATTCATATAATTATTCTCCTTAACCAACACTAATTAATAATACTAAGATTGCTTTCATTTTCCCTTTTTTAGAAAAAATATATATATAAATATATTTTTAGCACGGAAATGCTGAGGTGGCACCTCACTCGTAGATGCACTATGTTAAAAATTGCATTTTTGGTACTACAGTATAGAACATTTGCAAGTTCAATGTAATACTTTTTAATTTATCAAATTTGATTTTACAGAACGTATCTTCTTTAAATCTTAATCATCGGGCAGTAAAAGAATGCGAGAAAATTGCATTTATTTAATACCATACTATGGGGCTCTTTGTAAGATTAGCATCGTGATTTTTTAGTTGACCAAAAATGATACCATATAAACGACGTTATTTGCATAGTAAAAAATACAACTATGTTTTTTATTTCCATGTTGTCACTGATTGTAGTTAGGGTTAATTGCACTTGCATGCCTTTTGAAAAATGCTAAAATTACACTTTTTTTCAAAAAATATTTTGAAATTACATTTACTCCCCTTCCTTTAGAGTTTAGATGAAAAATATTGATGTAAGCAAAAAAAAAGTACATAAATTTCAATTTTGTCATTCGTTTAATATTCTCATGTATAATTTTATACTTATAAAGGGATAAATATAATATATATATAGAGTGATGTTAACATCATTATATTTTTTTCTTCATATGAACAAAATTATTACATGAAAATATTAAATAATAAGTAAAAATAAAAGCTATGAAATTTTTCTTTTTTGCTAACGTAGGCATTTTTCTTTCAATCTAACAAAGAGGATTATGTGTAAACAGTGAATTTTTTGTAGGGGCGTAAGTAGAATTTAATTTTATTAAAAAGAAAAGTGTAATTTTATATTTTAGAGGGGATCTAAGTGTAATTAACCTTTGTGTTTAATGACAACTAATGTTGCGTTGCTAGCAGAAACAACGACTAATAGTTCATTGAACAATCGTAATTACTTAGTATTTTTTAATTTTTTTTATTTTTAACTATAATAATTAATTGTAATAAAAATTTGTATTTTTTTAGTGCATATTTAAACATATTTAATTCAAATAAAACATTCGACCTTCACCACTATGCTGCCATGTTTTGAGAATTATACTCCTTTCTTGCTATGTAAAGAAAGATGGCTAAGACAATAAGTGTTAGTCTAATGTCGTATATTTTTCCATCATCTTATATTTTATTATGATATTATTTTAAATTAATAATTAAGAATTAAATACAATTTATCACCGACGGACTTACTCCAAAAGGCAAGTTTAAAAAAATAACTTTTTTTTTAAAAAGCAATAATTTATTATGGAATTTCTTGAATTAGAATGAATTGCCAAACGTTTTAATTCTATTTTTTAATTATTTTAGGATTTTAAATAAATATATAAATCCTTTTAATGAGAGGGGAATTTATATTTTTAATTAAAATAATATTTTTGTTAAATTATTTAAATTATTTATAAAATAAGACCTAATATAATTGCATAGATTGGAAGTTTCCTACATTACAAAAATGATGGAGGCATAGATATTTATTGAGGTGAAGGTGAGGTGGGATTGATCATTCATCCATAATTTTAAATTAATAGAAATTAAAATATATATCTATATATATAATAATTTACAATAAATTTTTCTAATATTTTTCATAATTATAAATACTAATAATATTAATTATTACTTAACAAATACCTCTCGAGACAGCTCATTATATAGGGTATTTGATACACGATCGTCAATCCTATAGAGTATTTGTAATTTTTTAAATAACGATAAATGTATTTATAATTATGATAAATTTTAAAAAAGTATATTATAATTATTAAATTAAATATTATAAAATAGACATATTTATAGTCATGTGTCTGGTAGTCCAAACATGAGACTGACAAATTCAGACAATTATTGCTTGATTTGCTCCTTAATTTATAATATCATAATTACTACCAAAAAATCCAAATATGCCTACCAAAACTCACATGCCCCCTATTCAAATTCCACATGATCCAACAAATCTTTACACCAAAACAAAAGAAAATGTCTCTTTTTTTCACCAATAAAATAAAAATTTGAAAAAAAAAATGAATTTAATAAGTTGAATTTCTTGATTTATATGATTTGACAAAATTATGATGAAAATATCGAGACACGTAGTTCTTGAAATTTTCTATCGACGTTATTTATTTATTTATTTTTTGGTACGTTAATTGCGAGATTCTTGGATGCCAAAATAATTTTCTATAATTATTTATATTTTTTTATGGGATTAGCTTTTATTTATTTTTAAATATGTACATATATTTTACAAAATTGAATTACTGCAATTTAAATAATTTTATCAATTAATTGGTTGTGATAAAATAATGCCTTTGCATGTTAAAAGGGTGAAGAATATCAAGATGGTCTACAAATTAATTAAAATCCTTTTTTGGTTGTAAGTCACGTGCATAGGCTGATCATCCACATGCAACCCTATAGAAATAATTTTCCAAATTTTTTTATAAATTGGGTTTTTTTTAAATTTAATAAATATGAGATAATAAATTTTATTGAAATATAAAACAAAGTTAATCGTGTCGACGGTATCTCATTAAACTGAATATTTAATTTTAAAAATTTATTTATTATACCAAAATATCTGTAATTTTGATTTTAATATATCTGCAGTGTTTCATTCACGTCAAAAAATAAATATTTCGTTCAAAAGAACAATTTTCCAGCATATTATTACATTTTTCTGAGCAACGATTGTGAATATTTTTTATTTATTTATTTCGTACGATAAGTTTATCTATAAATTACACTTAGACCCCTTTGTAATTTTAAATTACTCTTTTCCTCAAAAGAGTTTTAAAATTATACTTACAACCCCTTCGAAAATTCACTGTTTATGCATAACCTCTTTTTCTTAGAGTTTTGACCGAAGAATGCCGACATTAGTAAAAAGATTATATATATTTTAATTTTACTTCTCATTTAATATTATTACGTAATAATTTTGTATTTATAAGAAAAAAGATAATAATGTTAACCTCATTCCACATGTATATATTACATATCAATTTATAAGTACAAAAATGTACATGAGAATTTTAAATGACGGACAAAATTAAAAATTTATGAATTTTATTTTTGCTAATGTCAATATTTTTAGTCGAACCCTAACAAAAGAGGGACAGGTGTAAATGAAGAACTTTCAGAAGGGGTGTAAGCGTAATTTCAAAATTTATTTGGGAGAAAATATAATTTTACATTTTTAAAGGGAGTTTAAGAATAATTAAATATATATTTATTTATTTTGTATGATGAAATTATATATATATATCAACTTAATTCATTTTATTTTTCTCATTAAAAAAAACAAAAATATCATTATCAAAATTTGAAAACACATTTTGTCTAATTTAAGCATTGTAAGAATTGGAAGCAACCAAATATAATTTATTGCCAACTAAAAATACCGGTAAAAGATCTGGAGTGTCGGTACCGACACGGATTCCCGCCGACAGTGCCACCGGGTGTACCAGGTGACAGACCCTCACACATTAAAACCTCAACCGGCAAGAGCCGGTCCTTATACGGCGTCGGTGGTTGTAATATCGCCGTAGTTGACTCGTGACTACGTATACCCTACGGTTTTCCACCTCCCATACCTAGCAAAGTTACGTATCTACTCTTCTTTTCTACACTTGGTACAGTACACATACAATTGTATGATTGTATCTCTATATACAGCATAGTACATACGGACCTCAGTATATTTTTCTTCTCTAATTTTAATACTATAATATTTTTATCCTTTATCTTTCTAAGTTTGTAAAATAGTCACGTAACTTTGTAACTGATTTTTGTCCGTTTCATGTTGAATTTTGCAAAAAATTGTCCAAATAAATCATGTGTCTCTCGCGATTTTGATATTTTTTATCTTTTATATTTTTAAAAATTTCAAAAGAATCCTGTAACTTTTAATATTTTGCAATTTTTATCCTTTTGGTGCTGGATTCTATTGAAGTTGTTGGAATAAATCATGTCTCATGTCATTTTATTTTTTTTTTGTAATTTTTTCGTCCACGTTTATAAAAGTGAATCAATCAAAACAATAGCCTCAGTTTAAATAAACCACGTAAGTCGCAAATGATTTACTCCGACAACTTTTGCAAAATTCGGCATCTAAAGGACCAACATTGCGAAATGTCAATCATAGGGTTCTTTTGCAATACTAAGAAAATAAAAATAAAAATACCAAAATTACATGACCAACTGTATATTTGAGCGAATACATACGTCTAACACTAAAAAAAAATTAATTATTCCCTAATTATGAATTACTATGGCTTAAAAATCCTAATCAATGCGAAAAACTTAACATAGTGTTTGGATTTGTGTTTTGAGTGTTTTGTTTTAGTATTTTGGAGATAGATAGAAAAATAGGGATAAATAAGTGTGTTGGAGATAGATGGTATATTTGGATTTGTGTTTTGAGATAATTAAAATATTTTAAAATAAGTGGTGTAGGTTTGATGTTGGGATTTGAGAGATAAAAATCACTGTTCATTGTCAAGTCATATCTCTTTTATATATATTTTTATATATAAATATGTATATATAAAAATAGCGATATTGTATTTTTTGGATATAAAAAATTACTGTTCATTGTTAAATCATATCTCTTTTATATTATATATATAAGTATATATATTATATATAGAAAATTAAAAAATAAAAAATACACAGATAAGGTGTAAAAAATACAAAAATAAATATTGGGTGTGTTTTATCTTGTTTCGAAAAATGCCAAAATATGAAATCAAACATAGTATAAGTTTTGTCCAGAATTAATCAATATTAACTATGGTTTTACACATTAACGAAATATTTGCCACTGTTTTTTAGTATCTAAAACGTTTTGTCACTTGTAGAAACAACGGGTAATAGTCGTTGCGCAATCATAACTAATTAGTATTCGTCGAATTTTTTGCTTTTAATAATGATAATTAACCATAATAAAAAGCCATACTTCTTCTAGTTTTATCAGTAAAATTTCCATAACTATTAACTTTTGTTTTAATAAAAGGCTTCTGCGGTAATTTAATTACTTTTTTTTTATCATATTTATCCTCATATACACATTGAAAATAAAATTAATTTTATTTGAGATTGGAGCGAAAGAGTTAACTTCCTCGTAATAAATGTGCGTCTAAAATTTTGAATAATCAAAATCATTTTATTGATATAAATATTTAAGTTTATATATTATAAATATTATAATATGAACATGACATAACTATGACTATTTTTTTGATGGGACTACAATCAAAACGTGACGCTCAAACTGTTAAATATTTTAATATATAATTTTATTATTGCCGTCAAGAGTAAATTTTTTTTCAGCAGAAAAAATAGGTTCATACCAACAATTAATGACTAACGAATTTAAAAATTAATCACACACATATATATATATATATATATATCAAATATTCAATAATAAAAATTATTATTAGATCAAAATACAAAAATAAGTTTATCATAAGTTTAAAATATTAAATTTATCTTTTGAACTAAACTTGAGAGGCCCCGCATGCATATATGCATAAGCCATTTGAGAAAAAAAAAAATAAAAATGTGGGTGATAATATTTTATATGTTAATATCTATATATTTATTTTTATATATATCTTGAATTTAAATAATAATATATAGATCTTGGAAGATCACATCAAATGTCAACGTTCCCCGTAAATCAGGCCTATAATTTCTTATATTTAGCACTTTCATGCATGATTTAGAAAAATATACATATAATGATGATGATGAGTTAGTCAAATATTGCATTTGAATTTTTTCTAGAACTATTGTCCAAAATTAAATTAAAATAATTCAATTAAATAATGGGGTAAATTCATTTTGTCCCCTTGTACTATAGAGATAGTATAAAAAGACCCCGTTTATTATTGAAATTTTCAAACGCTCCCCTGATTTTAAAATTTTAATCTAAATGGACATTAATATTTTTATTTCTTAACAAATAAATACATGTATTTTATCCCGTATTATATTCCATATATCATATTGCTTCTCTTAAGTTAAAATATTAACAAATATGATATTAAATTATTTTCAGAACATAAATAATTTAATGATATTGATGCCCCTAAATCTAGCGATAGTGTGCAGGCGGTCCAAACGGAGTGGCCCAGAAGAGTCGAGAAAGGCCCAATAGGCGGCCCAACTCATCTAAAACTCAAACGGACGCAGAGTCATGTGGCTGCATCGTGGGAGTTAGGGGTGACAACGAGTCAAACTCGAACTCAATGAGCTCAAACTTGGTCATTTTATTATTATTATTATTAGATTAAATCATGGGATCGAATCACCAAATTTTTACGTGAAATTCTTTAGTAAAGAAACATAGTTTTGCAGTTGACAAAAAAAACCAACGTTCCTACTATAAAATTTATATGAAAGATTAAATTAGTTGATAATTTCGTTGTATATAGTTTTCTAAATATTTTTTCTCCCAAAGGTTTCATATTTGAAGTATTTTCTTTTATTTATATTCATCTAATAGAAATAATATATTTTTTTCCTTAATATAATATGTATTTAATAAATTTATTCTTTTATTAAGATATAAGGTTATTTTCGTGCACTCAAATTGAATTTTTAAAATGAGGGGGTATTTGATGGTTTTAACGGTGGATGAGTGTCTTTGACAGAATCTAATTAAATTGGATGGAATATTCTATTAATGGGAGGTAAAATTAAAATAACTTTATGTGTTAAATAATTTATCAATAAATAAAATATATTATGTACTTCAATAATATCATTTTTTATAACTAAACAAAACAGAAATACCAATAAAAGAAAAAGAAATCAACAATTTAACAAATGCAAGTTGAATATATTCTTTAAATTTCACAAAGAAAAATCAATTAGTTATATAATGAAAAAAATATGTTGATACCTAAACATAAAATATATTTATTGCATTTAAAGGGACTAAAATGGAATGTAAAGTAAAGATGAGGGACTAATGAAGAAATTTTGCTGTAGTAATATAAAAAAGAAAGATACTTCCCACTTACAACCCACAGTTTGTGATATCGCAATACCAAAATTTTAAAATATCAATTGTGGCATTAAATATTTGTACCAATATAAATGACGTAGGTTTATTTCGAACAATTCACGTCATTTTTTAATCGTCATTATAGTATTATTTATTTTTATTTTTTCATTAATTGATGTGGGCAAGCATCCAGCATTGATTACAGAAGATGAGCTTAGGTGACCCATAAGTTTCAAGACCTTCTCTCCTGAGTGAGGCACTTTTTAACAAACTTGTGAGGCTTTTACGAAATCAGAGCGACAATACCTCGCGCAATAAAAATCGATCGAATCGCAACCTTTATTTCTTATATTCATTACTTGTTCCCCTGTTAATTACATATCAATTTTTGCTTTAAAATGTGTGTCGTATCTATCAAATTATATACATACAAGTATTTTGCGTTACGGTGACTAATATATACATATATATGTCAAGTGTATTTCAAATATTTTATATGCAATATTTTTTTGGATCTTTATGACATAAATGTCCCACAAACATGTGGAGGTGGTTCACAAAATCAGGTAATACGGGGCCATGTGATTGTGCCATGTGTCACTGACATTTAAATTTTTGAACAAAGTGATGGTGATGTGGAAAATAATAAATTCAGACGGTGACTGCCGCTTTAAGCGCCGTTTGGTAGTGATAGTGATATTTTCATGTGAGATTTTATCCCCACCAATTTTTTTTCTTTTTTTTTTAAATTTATACAATCATTCTTATCAAATATCAGTAACCAATAAAGACAATTACTACAATCGTACACTAATAAATAATATTATATAAATAAAATTTAAATAACACACACTATTTAATATACAGTAGAACAACATCTCATGCATATAGTGGGCTTTGAACCTATAATCTTTAAGGTCATGGGGCCTTAGCAATTCACCAATTGAGTCAGACCTCATTGGCTCCTCTTTTTTTCTTTATAGGGGTAAAAAAGGAAAATATAATTTGAGCTCATACTTATTTTCTTAGATAAATTACATGGACAGTCCCTAACATTATGTTACTTAAATACCCCTATCATTTATGAAATTATAATGATAGGCTGTTTTTGCAAAATTTTATTTTTGAATATATGTTATATTTGTAATCACAATTATAATTTTAAAAATTTATTTATAATTTTATAAAAAGTGTAAAGATATTTGTATAATTAAACATAACTTGAAGTTTCAACGCAAAGTGCTGCTTAATTGAATAATTTTTTCCACAAAAAAAAAGGCTGATTTTATTTTTCAAGAAATACTTAAATTGGATTTTTTTCTCTTTGGTTAAATTGCACAAACCCCCTGTATTTTAATTTCTCAGCTAAAAATCTCATATGTTAATTTTATAAGTGAAAAAAAAACTCCTTTATTTTTTAAAATAATGCAAATTACCCCCATCCATTGATCTTTATTAGATAAGAATGAATAGTCCAAATTTTAAATTATTTTTAAGTATATATTTTATATTATATATACATATAGTTACGTATATATATACATTTATATATATGTCCATTTATATATCTATATATATAGTTATACATAACATATATATATTATAAAGTGGCGACCAACGTTGCTGCCCATTCCCTGAGCAACGACGAGGTTGCCTAGCTCGTAGTGGCCCCTCTGCAAGTAAAATGCACGACGGCTGGGCGACCTCGCCGTTGCCCCTCGGTCTGGCGACCCCCGTCGTCCAAATTCATGGCAAGGAGGTGGGGGGAGGCAGCGGGCTGGCCGGAAATGTCGGCAAAACGATGATTTCTCTTTTTTTTTTTAATATAAATTTTGTTTATAAATATATACATTAAACAGATCTGAATTTGAAAATTTATTTTTTTTGAAAAATAAGTAAAAATAAATTAATTTTTCAAAATTTAAAATAATAAAAGAACTATTCAATTTTATTTTTAAAACATGGTAATTGTAATTAAATATTATTTACAAATATAATTTATTAAAATATATTTTTAAGTTAAATAATATTTAAGTTTGTTATCAATATATTTATTATAATCAATTTTTTTTATATCCATATAAATATTTAAACTTGAAAAGTTAATTTTAGTATATTAAATTTTGTATTGTGATTTGTTAATTTAAAATTTAATTAAAGATTATATATATTTTAAGTATCTTAATATTTAGTTAATATATTTTATAAAAAAATATGATTTATTAAATATATCAAACTAAATAATAAATAAAATTGATCAATAATATGTAATTTTATTAAAATATATTTAAACTAAAATAGTGATTTTCTCATATACATCTAATAAAGGGGTAAAATAGATATTTACAAATATAAAATAATATAAAAAAAATATTAAAAAGAAAACCCACTCTCATTTAAGCGTGTGAAATGCACTTTCATTAATTTCTAATAGAGAGAGGTATTTTACCGTCTTTTAAATAATACAGGAATTTTTTTATCTATAAACATAACATAGGGAGTTTCCCGCTATTTTTCTAAAACACAAGGAGTGTTATGCAATTTACCCTTTTTCTGTTTTAGTAATTTTGAAAGTACTTACGATGAAAAACTTTTCAATTGATCTTTTTGTTTTCCTCAAAAAAGTCTCCCCATGCCTATCGGATATACATATATTATATTTTAAGATAAATTACAACAAATTTTCATAAAATTTATTATAATTATAATTACCTCATCATTGTTTGAAATACAAAAATACCCTTCGACTTCGTCTAGTTCATGTGATAGAATTAGGCATATATGGTGAGATTTTGGTTGGATGGAGATTGGAACGATAACTAATTTCACCATCTGTTATATAGTATTTGGATTGCCGTATTATGTGTGTGATATTTTTTATGATAATATAATATAGTGTTTGGTTGAATGGATCAGAAAATATAGTTAAATGTAAAGAGACCATTAAGGGTATCGTTTTTTAAATTATTTTTATTTTAATATTGTAGCTTCTCAATAATTACAAAAGATAAAAATTCTCTCAATATTTATTGAAAATATAATTTTTAAAATAATAATTCTTGCAAGATATTTCTATTTTTTTTTTTTTTTTTTACATTCATACGAAGTAGAAGCTCAAAATCGACATTCAATTAAAAAAGAAAGAGAGAGAACAAAAGGTTTAATTTTTTTAAAACAAATTATAAGATTATGATAAAAAATTTTACTTTTTGAAATTTAATAACTAATAAAAAATCAAGTTTTTTTTTAATGTCCCAAAAAAGATGGAGTAATTATTATTTTTATTAAATTATTATAATTTAAAGAACATTATTTTGACCATACATATATATGTAGTTCACAAGAAAAAATTCAAAATAAAAAAAGTATTTTTCATTGAAAAATGAAAAACAACAGACCAACTTAATAATGAGTGAATATATGAATTGCGAAAATTATTTGAACTTTAAGTAGACTAATTAATGGGATAGTGTATTCCACCTCTAACGTAGGATATATTATCCCATAAATCAAGAGTGCACAATATAAATACCAAGTTTCAATAATACAAATCAAATGTGTGATTATCATGCGTAATCACATGTGGAAAACGCTACCTTGCTTCTCAAAAGAATTCAGATAAGGGGGAGATTTTGGTCAGTACTGTCATGCCTTTGAAGATTTGTGACCCAATTTGCTTGACCAATCGCAACCACGTTGATATAGACTCTACAGAGCAGCTGGCCACTACAGTCAGACTGCCCTAGAAATCAATTCCCCATTGACGAGCAACCGAATTACCTGGTCAGGAACACGGAGGAGAAAATTCGAGTGATGAAATAGAGAAGTAGCTCTGCGGTTCAAGAATTCATACAAGGAGAATAAGAAAAGATGGTAGAAACAAAAAACATGATGTCGCTGGAAGAAATTGTTACAATGTAAAGGAGTAGTACTCTTCTTTTTATGTTGTGTTGCAGTAATGATGTAGTGATGAATGTTATTTTAATTTCAATGAAGAAGGGATGGAGATCCCGAAAAGCCTCCTCCACCTTCGGGTACTTTATTTAAAAAAAAAAAAATCATCCAACAAATACACTTTTGTGAAAGCCCATTATAGGGGGAATATTTGTTGGACGATCGGAGGGTTTTTGTAAATTTTCAAACAATGAGGAGGTATTTATAACTATAACAAATCTCATGAGAGTTTGTTATAATTTATCCTGTATTTTTATGTAGGCAAGCGCAACATATTTGTTGCAAAAAGAAGAGTTTGAGCAGCTTATAAGTCGTAGAGCCTTCGTCTCTTTCTAAAGAGCCATCTTTTCAGAATAAACACAGTTAATTACAATTGCATAAAAGGTTAGAGCGAACAATACCCTATTTTAATTCGAATTTCAATTTCTTTTTTATCCATCTAATTGCTTCGTTTTTATAAGGATGGGGCATGTCACGTGCCCACATGGGAAAACCATTAACGTGAGGACAACGTTGTGGAAAATTCAAAATTTGATGTTGAAATGACCAATGTGGGCATCACATCCATGATTTTAGGATGAAGTTGGAGATTCATTCGGGGGGGCAATAGTGGGAATTCACACGACGTGATTGGTTTCCCATGCAACGATTCAAATCAAATGTGTCGGGCTAAAGATAGATTTGGACATAGGGAACATTTCCAATCGACCAAAAATCAAAGAATCTATCCAATAAATTCAAAAATCATGGGCAAGTGGGAATATGTATATATATATATATATATATATATAAATATTTAAATTATTCTAAATTTTCAATTAAATTAACTGCAGATCGGTAGCATTTTACGAGTTAAAGAAAAGTAATTAAAAGAGTACAAAAAAAACAACGAGAACTAATTTATTCGAATAAGTAAAGGAGAAAGCCAGAAATTTATTTTATTTTATTTTTAAAAGTTATTATTAAGTGGAAATATTATGATTTTTTATTATATATTATACATGTAAATTTTGTTTATATTAGCATATAAAAGAATAAATAAATTAATAAAGGCATCCTTTTGAAGAACTCAACTATGAGATTCCTAATTTTCTTAGGAAATTATTAGTTCTATGTTTTTGAAAGATTACACTGCACAAAACCCTTCCCATCATTTTCATTTATAATTATGATTTTTTTTATTATTTTTCATTAAGTTTTATAATTACTGATATTTTGAAAATATCTGTATTATGTGATGTTACAATAATTCATACCTACATGGTTGTTCATCGTTGGATTAACTTCAGTGACATCACCATGAGTCAGATCCAACGGTGCACGCCTCATAATTTTAATTGTAATAAAAGACAAAAACAAAAATACCCTCGAAATATTTAAAATACTTACATCAGGATACAAGATTTCATTTATTTTTATTCATCCAAATAAATAAAATAAAATAAAAAACTAGGCCTTGGGCCCTTGTGTGGGGAGATTTTTTCGGGCTTTACATATTTTACATACTACGAAATAAAAGCCCACTCACTTGAGGCCCGAACCCAGATTGGCGGCTCTGTCATGACCTAAGTCACATAAAGCGCGAGCAAGAGCAGGCGCAGAAAAAAATAATTCTTTTAAAAGCGGAAACAACTTAAAGCGTCTATTAAAAATATGTCAATAAATTATATCTGTATTTCTTTTTGTTGAGAATAGCGGGAAACAACAGGCGTTGCTCCCACTTCAAAGACACGAATCAAGATACACAGTGGGCTGAATCGGGGTAACCCAACTCAGAACCGGATTGTAAAAAGTTGTAAAAAAGATATTATTTAAAATAAAAAAAAAGATATTAAGATGATTATGAAATCATATTATGATATAATACGATGAATCTTGCATTTATTAATTGCATAAAAAATATAAAAGATTACAATAACCGAAGCTTTTTCATACATATTTATATATATTTCACAATATCAATAAAAATATTGTAATTGTTACTTATATTGAATATTAATTTATGTATTATCAATACTTCTATATGAATTTACAAGGAATTCTATTATTATTAATATCAACATCGTGATTGATCGTGGTCTATGCAGTCCACATAAATATAAAATCAAACTCGATTACTTTTCAAAATTTTTTGAAAAAACGAAACAAACGCACCTTAACCCGCTAATTGCTGTGCGGTTTGGATTGGTCTGGTCGATTGGGGCGACCCAACAATTTTGTTGAATAACCCTTTGTACACTTGAAAAGGTGATAATTATTATAATTGTCTATAACTTATAAATACGTACCTATACGTATAGAGAGAGAGAAACAGAAGGGATTTCAAATCTCTAACTACATTAATTCTCTCGAGTCAGAGTGTAGTTAGAACAACTATTGACTTGATTGTGTGACAAAGAACTACATGTCACAAAGAATACTGCTAGTGGGGGAGAACACTACTGCATAATTTCTAAAGCTATGTAATAAATACTACTCAAATGCCCTCAAACTGATTGGATCCAGAGAAAAGAATTACAACTATACAGTGTTCATGAATCAGTCTGAGGCTCTCTCTTATTTGAGCTTAGCTCTATGATTGCTCATACTTGTATCTATTTTCTCTTATCCGATGCGGACCGAGTCGGTCGAGACAGCCTTCGCTGCGTCCAGGTGGTTAAGCCGACATGTTCCAAGAAGGAACTCCGGCAGCTCTTCGGGCGTATTTCCCTGAAAAGTCCAAACACAAAACTCAGTTCTTATAGGCTTCATAGTTGTACGATTCCCTTTCGTTAACTTAGTTTCTGGTGAAGCATACGTATGTGTTGTTTGTGGAGGCGAGAATCATGTAAGTTAGATCAAGATTTAGAACCGACAATGAGGTTCGGGCTTAGGGATGACAATGGATAGGGTCTATGATTAATACATCTATGATTCATATAAAAATACCCTAATGGGTTAAGGCCAGGTGTAAAAATCAAAATCCATTACTTGGGCGGGTCAGGTTCAACTGTTGCCATCCCTATCTCATATTCGTTATTACATTCAATATCTTGTTAACCGATGAAACTTCATAGATCTATGAGAAGGTAATGCTGATATACCTGTATCAAGAACGCCATTTCGATAACAAGATTGTTGAGGTATCCAAGAACCAAGCTTACGACACCCCTTGCCACTGTTGATGATCCAATGTCGACACCAAGCTGAAAATTTCAAATGCATTGGAAATTCAGGATAACTAACTGTGATTGCTAGCATCTTATCTCATCTCAATGAGAAAAAATGAAACGAGGATGAGTTTGGATGAGATAGAAATCATTTTCGAATGATAGTTCGATATGACATGTTTACTGCGATAGTAAAATTCGTTTGAAATATGTTTCGGAGAAAATCTCACAAACAAACACACATGAAGGAGAAACAGAAATTCTTTACAAGTAGTTTTTGCATTTTACCTCCAAGTAGTTTGTTCCTCGGAAATAGTTGATTTCGAGCGCTTGACCTACCAAGCAAGCTTTCCTTCCGACACTCTGTTTTACTATCCAAGACCCCTGTGAAACCACCTCAGATGTGTAAGATTTTGCAGTTTCTGGAAATACTAAGAAAACTTTGGAATTAAATGTTAATACGTTTTGACAGTTATGCTTCTTTTTCATTGCACACGAACCTTGGAGATGTACGGTATGAGCTTGAACCTTGAATTTCGAAATGCATTGTCTCCATTGACAAAACGCTCCAACAGAGGTGTTTCGTGTAAGGGAGTTTTCAACATGTAGTATAGGGCCAAATTGTATGTGATTGAGCCAGGAACCTGATTCAGACACCGGTGATGAGATGTACTCTAAACTTTAGTTGAAATGAACGGACAATAAAGTAAAAAGTGGTAAGATTACCTGTATGTTAATGATGAAAAAGAACTCTGGTCCTCCCCTTGCTGCATATTTCTGCACAGTTTCGATTGAACTAGGATGTCAGATTATCCAAGAATGTTATTGCACAAACTATAAGTCCAATAATATCGAAGAATGCAACCTAATGCTGCCAAACCCCCCCCTAATCCTTGCGCCTCCCAATAGTAACACCAAAGTAAATAAAATGAGCAGTGGCATAATCATTCATTTTTTTTTTTTTTGAAAAAGATGTAAGAAACCTGAACAATGCTTCCAGATCGGCCAGCGAGATCATCTTCACGCTTGTCAGATCTTAGCCAGTCAGCTGCAACCATCTGCATCAAAGTGCCTTTCGCTGTGATCTGACAACAGAGAAATTTTCGTGAATAAAGAGGTCCAAAAAAAATCTCATTGACGGTAGAGGGATAATAAGGTATAATCAATAGTAAAATTTCTTCTGATCTGCAAGGCATCAGGCATGTGCATGTTTCCAGCCAAAAAGAGTTTATCAGCCATAATTTAGAACTTAATCCCTCTGAGAGAAAAGGTTTCATTGTCTTTATGCCATGCCTATTTCATTTGTTTGATCAATATGATCGAATATTAATGCAAAACCCCGTGAAACTTGGCCGTTACAGATTGAAAAAATTTGCCTTCATGCAAGTCCAAAACTTCTCAATTTTATGCTTTTCTGAAGTTAATTGCTGTTAAATCACCATGAAGATTGATCAAATGACAAATATACGATAAAAATAATTTTCACCCCGGAATTTTGCAACATAATTTTACCAGACAACAAGAATTCAAAGTAAAAGTGAAACCTTTTGGTGGTCTTCTAGATAATTAGCACCACGGATAAGGAACGAGGAAGGATCGGATGCCGACCAACTACAGGGGGTGTTAAAAGTTGTATCTTTCGGCAGTGTGGAGCCATAACAGCTTAACACACTTTCTTCCCAAGATATTCCTTGCAAGTCAACATAACCCTTTTTCTGGACTGCAAACATAAGATGTTTTAAAGTAAATCGTAAATCATTATGTTAGTAAGTATTCCAGTGTCTTAAGTTGTT
Source organism: Sesamum indicum (assembly GCF_000512975.1). NCBI lineage: Eukaryota > Viridiplantae > Streptophyta > Magnoliopsida > Lamiales > Pedaliaceae > Sesamum > Sesamum indicum. The sequence goes on along the minus strand of NC_026148.1, from coordinate 14,927,626 downwards.
CCCCCAAGGTCTAACCTGCAAGACCCTGCAATTTTTTCACTAAGCTGGCAGCTGATGATAATTTTGGCTGGTACTTGTCCTGTTCAGATTAGAAGGACCATGTCAGAGGCTAGACCACTCATACATCAACGAATCTTATTAACAACATTAGGATTTCAGAAGTTAGAAATACCACATAACATGATTCTGGAACTGTGTTTAACGACCATCCGTTCTCTAATAGATCATCATCTGCAGGTTCAGGAACATCAAAAAATTCATCTGCATCGTTTAGACCTACGAGACTGGAAGCTCCTGAACGCTGTCGCGGAGTCTCGTTGCTTGTTTTCTTCTGTATCCTATTCAGGCTGACTTCTGTTTTGATCTCCTCCTTTTCACTCTCAGGGATACCAATATCCATTGGCAGGTCTCCCGATAAAAAACCATGGCTTAAATTTCCTGCTTTCGCTCTGAACATCTCACTTAAGGCTGCAAAGGAGCGTCACTGTTAAGGAAACAAAGAAAGAGAGAGTTTTATTGACAAATAGGAGTTGCACACACCTGCAACTCTTCCAAGCATTTGGATAGTAATAGATCTCGCCGACGCTTTTCTCAAATAGGATCTCCAGAACTTCCAATCAACAGCGAGCATGTGCTTTATGACACATTCTCTACCTTGCTTGATTGGAGTTATCACATATCCACCACCTGCTCGTTTAAGAACATAAAGAAGAGAATCAATATGCAAAAAAGAAAGACATCATAGTTTCCAGTAGCAGCATGTCAAATATTAGACATAGAAACTTCAGAAAAACAGCCAAATCTATTTAGTTCAAAGAGTCTTGTATGTTATTCAGTGTGTTATTCTGGAACTTAATGAATCCCTTAAATATTGATAAACCATGAGTTTTAGCTTATAACTGAGCAAGCTTTTATTGCTGCACTTCTAAAGTTCACCCAGAAATACCAAAAACTGAGTTGGCATTTCGTTTTCTTCTTCCTGTATTCCCTGAAGAAGTGCAAATATCGTAAGGCAGATCTAAGATCTAACTCAATGAGCTGCTTAATTTCCTCACAGTCACATGCTCCATGAAAAAAAATTACTTAAGTTTCAGCAATCATCTAATCTGTCCGCAAGGTTCATACAAAATCTTTTCCTCTTGGACTTCATAAGCCAATACCCATATTGTCTCTAGGATAGGAGAAATGACTTCATCCTGCCTTTCAATAAATGTTTAGAAGAAGCTATCTTACAAACTAAAGCATGTTGAATTGGTAACTTGGTGTATTTTAGAGTGCAACTTAACAAGTACTATGTAGTTTCCAAAAGAATCACGGCCACTAGAGGGATGACTTTACTTTTGGTAGGATGCATTAAATCCAACATAAGATACCATCAAACATATGTGAAGGAATTTGTTTCTATTTCGACATAACATAAAAAATTATCCACTCTTCTCTTTTCCAGGATCAGAAACGATGACTGTCGTATAATTATGATTCGTTTTAGCAAATGTCATATAATTATGATTAATGACCGGGATAAAGGGTCTCTAGTTTGTGCTGAAGCTTAAGCTTGCTTATAATAATGATCGAGAAGTAGCATTTAGAATTTCCAAGGCAAAGCGTACATTACTTTTAAGGCAAGCACGAACATATCCACTTTGGGGTGGACACTTTTTGTGGACCACGGAATGGTACAGAATCACTGCAACAATAGCAGCAGCTGATTGTGTGAGAATAATCGCTTTTCAGGCATCAAGTTGACACCAATTTCTCAGTAAACAATATACCGTATGTGCCATCATCTTCTCTTCTCCAATAACGTCGCAGGAGAAAGTCTCTTCGTTTCGTTGCCCTGCAAACAGGAAGGTGATTAAGTACACTATTTCTATCCATAAACGAATTATTTGCAGAAGTTACAAGTCTGACCATGGTAGCCAATGGTTATACAGTTGAACGTGTATTATATCAGTATGGCCATCGAGGTGCTCAACCACAGTACCCTTGTAGAAACAAAAATCCCATCTGCAAAGAAGTACATAAATGTAAGAAATCCTGAAAAGAATGCTAGTTTACACCAAGCACTAGCCTATATCATGAAAACAATATATCAAGACTTATATGCCAAAAGTATCGGTGGTCCAGCATTTATGTATAATGACTGCTTGATAAGGAGTAGATTTCCTAAAACAATTGACAGATTGGATATTTTCATGGAAGGGAAGTGTGTATAGCATTACTTAACAGCCAGTGACATCTGCAGCTTTCTTCAGTTAGCCCAAATAAATCCACAAATACATGCCCGTCTGTTATTTATGCCTTTACTTATTACCTAACACTTATTCGTCGAAGATATAACTGCAGCTAGTTGCAAAAAGGAAAATTCCCAGCAGCCTTACTCTGTTCTTGAAGTACCAAGAGACATAAGGGTATGGAAAACAGCTTCTGAAGTTCCATCGATGGCTCCGATTGCCATTATGGCTGGATGATCATCCCAATGCTGAGAATAACAATAGAGAAACGCATAATGAGGCAGTCATTTTGTCAACTCAAAGGATCAACTAGTCTGAAAAATCTACCTTCCCATTTGGATCTTCGTCTTTCGCTTCTTTGAAGAGACGTAGTCCTGAGGAGTCCAGAATAAGGACATAAGCTATAATGTCTGAACAACATCTATCAATAGCTACATCAAAGTACTGAAAGTCAGGGGTTACCATGTTGAGAGCCAAATATTTTCCATGGTGAAGCTGCTATTACATCGGAGGTCATTGCATCCACATGCCATGAAGATAGTGAACTCCAATCAATACATGCTTTTGCCTCTCTCCTTGAAACAGTTAAGCTTTAAGATAAAAGGTGATGTTAGTTTCAGTGAATGGATAGTAGATTCCAATGATTACCACAAGTTACATAATAAAAATGCATGGGGGAGCGACAGCGAAAGAAATGGAGAAAGATAAAGGCTCTTAAACAGAAGGAAGTTGATTAATTTATGATATAAGATGCACACTACTGCTCAATCTCACATAATAAAGGTTTTATCTCTGTAACTGGCATGTCCAGTTTCCAATTAGGTAAAAAAAAAAAGCAATAATAAAATGGTCAACAGAGACAGCCATGGCCACCCCAACAACAAACTTGCAGATACTAAGCATGTAGTTTAAAGAAAAACAATAAAATGGTTTCAAATTTCAAACATATGTAGGTCTTAAGTGTTATGTAGTTATGTTTGGGAATATTCAGATATAAGTTGGTGATTAAGCATAATATTGGTCGATGTAGATAATCAACCCATCCTATCTAATAAACTTCACAAATGAATTGGACTGATATATCTTCCAGGATTAACAGACAGATGAATTTTAATCTCTGACAGTCATATAGGGCTTTGTATCAGTGTCTTAATTGTTAACCATATCCATAGACAGTAATTCCCATATGTTACTTCAAGATTTTGAAATTAAAACATCTACGCCTTGAATGCAGGCAAAGCAGAATACACTAACCTAAAGGGCTGATATTTTCGTCTGGAACAAGACATCAAATTATTTCCTGGGTCTGCAGCAGCCTGTAAAGAATGTATCCACTTAGCAGCTTCTTCTGAGCTGGTTGCCGCAAGCTATACAATTAGATATCAAATTCTCATCCACCTGTACTATCAGCATAAATTCTTCACTTATTTAAAATGAAAAATTGGCATACCTTCAGTGTATCATTATGATTAGAAGTGTTGTATAGCGTGAAAACAAAAAATAACTGCAGGTCACAAGAAAATCGTATAAGCTTATATTTTTGGCTCTTTGCTAGTATATCAAGGTGCAAACTGAATTAGTTGTAACTTGTATATCACATACTCTCTTATGATGGTTCCCTCTTCCATTGTCTACGACACGAATGCAGGAGTCTATTATTGCACTTCTCAGAGGCTCCTGAGACAAGAATGGTCAATCAATATCATTATAAAAGAAGTCGGGAACAAAATGATGTGTCTCTTATGCTATTATGTGTCACATAAATGGTTTAGGACAAACTTTCATTTCTCATGTCTATGAGTACATAACTATGTCATATGTGTGGATTTCAAGATTATGTATCTGTTCGGCTAGCATAGTTAGTGCAAGATTAAACATATTTTGGCTCCTCTAATATGGTCAATCAAGCACATGATCTTGGTATAATATAAACGGAGGTAAATTTGTGAAATTGATCATCCGATGACCAATGCATTACCTAAACATGAATGAAAGGAGGGACTCTCCAAACTTTTCTTCTCATAGTCTTACACTCTTACTTAACTGCACCTGGACACTTATGGAAAAGTATGTAAAGAATTCAAGGATTATGCAAAGAGTTTAGCGAAAAATGATGAACTACAAATTATAGCCTTTTGAAAATTGATCCAGTTATTAACTAACCGCATTCTATGCTTCGCTCAATAGCTTCAGAGCCGTTTTATTCTATGAAAAAATCATGTCTAAGTAGCTCAATATCCACAAGTCCACATCATTATGGCCCAAAAATTCCTATTTTAAGAGTAACCACTTAATTGAGAGATTTCCAGTACTCAATAGCAGTAATAGGAATTTGTAGAAGTAAAGGAATATATACATAGCATTGACAGAATACCCATTTGAGCATTTGAGAAGCATTGTTACATCTTATGTTACCACAAATGTTGATATCCACATTTATGTAGCAACTCAAGTCCTTGCTTTCAACATCAGTTACCGTATAATTCTTACTCAGTATGATGCCCATGTCTCTTTCTGTCTATGATATTGAAGCATACAACATGCTCCGTACGTAACGACTGCATTAGTGGAAACCTCTCAAGTTTCCCTCACTAATTACAACCGTATAGAACTAGCAGCTAAGTCTTTTTCTTGTCTCCTCCAGATTTAAAAGCATGAAAAACCAAGAGCTTCTTCAGTGACATGCGTTTTCAGTTGGGCTCAACAATCAAAGTTGAGTAATTAAAAGAGAAAATTCAAATACTTATAAATGAAACTACATATAGCATTTCAACTTCTTTCTTCCAAGGCCCAGAGTAGGATGGCTATCAGCCATCATATTCTCCACACATCAACCTTATACCAATATGATGGACTTCTAACATTTCCTAAAACAGAGATGCTTTCAATTTAATAAAAATCAGAATTATGAAATACAGTAAGATGGAGATTGTTGCTTATAGAATGTCATACATCATCATGGAAGCATATAAAATAGACACCACCAAATCACATACCCCCAGAATTTCAAAAAAGCAAAAAAGGAAAAAATAAATCCAAAACTGAACAAAACACAAGGAAATTGACATCTGAAATTCAACCATCACAATTATGGCAAAAAGCAAACTCATTGAACAAAGAAACACAATCAAAATACGCAACTTCTCAATCTAAAAAAGAGAAAAGAAGAAAAGAAAGAATATTCTTGAACAAATGTATCTGCATGTTTGCAACGTTGAAACAAGACAAAGAACAAATGACAACAAAGAGTGCACCTCCGTCTCTGAAGTGGGGATTGATTTGAAGCTCCTGAGGCAGTTGTCTTCAAGAACAAAGTACCTTTTACGTGAAAACTGCAGCCCAAAACGATCAAAACGAATCAAGTAAAGCCACCCCTCCATTTTCCCTTCACTTTCCGCCATTCCCATTTCTCCAAAACTCCAAAAAGCAAGAACCAAAAAAAAAAGAAAAAAAATTCCAATCTTCAATCAATCTTTTCCCAATCAAATCATAAACCCATTTCAAGAATGCTCCAAGATTGGATTTTCACCAAGTATATGCACATATATACACACACAACAAATTCAGACACTTGCATGTATATAATAATAGAAAGGAAGGGAATTCTGGGGAGGTTGAAAAGGAGATTGATTATTTGACCCCCTGATTCCACCAAAGGGAACCAGAGAATCAAATGCAGAACGCCTGCTGAATTTTTTAAAGATTTCTAGCTAGCTTCCAATGTATGTATTTCCTTTTTTTTTTTTTAATTTCTTTATTTTCTTTATTTTTTTTTTCTTTTTTTCTCTGGTGTTTTTCTTCTTCTCCTCTCCCGTTCGAAATTAAACTGAATTTCTGGTGTTTATAGGAAGGCTGCTCGTCCATTCCCTGTAATTTTACCAAACTAACCTCGGCTCATTTCTTGGCATTTTTGGTCCTTGGCCAAATTTTCGTTTTCTTGTCTTGAAAATGATTGACTTATATTTATCATGTATGAGTTGTTTTGATTTCCCACCATTAATTGTTTTTTCTTGGAAAAAAATATATATAAAATTTGTGGCACTTATTTTTTTCTCCAAAAAAAAATTTAATATTTTTATTTAAACGATAGCTAACTATTTTTTAATTTTATTAATTTTTTATGTGATAAATAAAAATGGACGCTTGCATGCACTCCGTTTTAACTACTCATGTATAATAATAATAATAATAGATCTTTGTGGCTCGATGATCACTTTAGTTATACGTTGTATGTTCGAGTTTAGAATGGGTTATCCTACTTTTTTGTTCATTTATGAAATAATCTCAAAGTGATCAGGAAAGCTGGACATCATTAATAGATACAGTAAAAGACGAACATGTATGTCAGTAAAAAGAACACCGGGAAGGCTCTAATCATAGGCATGCGATACTTGAGTTAGTAAGGTTGTAAGACTCTCATGTAGGTTGTAAGAATAGTTACAATGTCAAAAGTCGGATGAAGGGCTAAAATTTACAGATACTCTTGAATTGTGCGGTTTTACGTAACCATTAATCTAGAATGATTCTCATGAGTTGAGTTTGTACATATACAAGTTGAAGTTATGACAAGATACGACTTAAATAAAAGGCAAGAATCTTAACGTAATGTTTGGTTTCATTTTTGGCCCAAAGCATGGACAATGTTTGCCTTGATTTGTTTTGGAAGTTTTGGTGGTGTTTTGAGATGTTTTGAAACAGTGCCTCATATATTTTTGGTCAAAATAAATGTACATTGTTATAGGCCTTACAACTAAAAGAATTATATACATATATATAAATATATATAAAAGAGACATGATTTGACAATGAACAATAGTTTTTATTTCTGACTAAACAATATCAAACATACCATACTTATTTTATATTATCTCCAAAAACAAATACAAATATACATATTATTTTTAACAAATACTTATTTATTTTTATTTTTCTCTCTCTCTATCTCCACGTAACAATGTAGATATTTATGAGGTTATTGATGACTTTGGAGATATTTATGTAAATTCAGAATGTCAACATGTAGCCTCACATCAGCATCATTTAAAGACAATTAGTATTAAATCTCCTTAGTAATATTATGCAAAAATAATTTATTTAATTCTATCGTAGAATTATATTCTTGGTATAGATCAATAACCTCATAAGGATATTTTTGGAAATATGTGAAAAAAACTTATGCATTGAAATAATATTATTAGATTGCCTAATTTAGCTGGATTACAATAAATAAAAGAAATAAAAATAATAATTGAAGTAGGATCTTGTACTTATAAACATATGAACAATACTATTAACTATATTGCACTCATTCATATTTATTTTTAAAAAATAATATTTATTTTTTTTATCACCGTTTGTGTTTTTAATATTTTATTATTGTAATTCATTCGTGTACACTTGGGATACTTGCAACTGTTTAAAATAAGTACTTATTAACTTGCAGTCGAAATTAAGCAGGAGTAGTTTTTTTTGCTTTACGGTCCTGCTTTTAAACTACTTAAATAAAATTAATTTAAGCTAAAAATTATAAATAACTTTCTATAAATTTTTGCAATTTATTGATAAGATTATACACGCTAATCTGCTTTCCTAAACACTCCAACTTTAATTTTTCTCTGGTTTTTTTTTCTATTTTAAAAAACTCCTAAAATTTTTAATTTATTCACGTTATAAAAGTAGAAGATATTGTAAACACGCCTGTAATATATTTAATTGTTATTATAAGGAAAAAAATTGTATGATAATTAAATATAACAAGAAATGAATTTTTGGACAGGAGAGGGAAGCAAGTGGATGGTATTTGGTGCCCACTTTCTTTATGTTGATTGCTCATTCATTCCTTTCAAGATTTTACCAATTCCAAAGGTTTTGCTTATCTGGACTTCACTCTTTTCTTGTCCCTTTTTGCCTATTTCTTAAGTCAAACCTAAATTTTTTCTTCCCCCCACATCTTTTCTCTTTCTTCCTCCTTTTAACTTGTGATTATATAGCATTTCAAATTTTTTTATTACAAAAAATATTATTTATATATATTTGCATTATATATTTCAAAATTAATATCATATTATATTTATTTATTTATTTTACACATTTTTCTCTATATTCATTTATACTAAGTATACTATTCTTTTCTATAATATTTTGGGTTAATTATATTTAAACCCCATGTAAAAATATAAAATCATACTTTTTTTTAAAAAAAGTTTGAAATTACACTTATACCCCCTCTGAAAATTCTCCGTTCACACCTAACCCCCTTATGATTTGGACGAAAAATATTGATGTCAACAAAAAAATTACGTAAATTTTTAATTTTACTCATAATTTAATATGTTTTATATATTTTCATACTTATAATACAAAATTATTATGTGGGCATGCTAAATGAGGGATATTTATGTAATTATTTTTGCTAATATTAGCATTTTTCATCCAGATCCTAATAAAAGGGGGTCAGACATAAAAAATAAATTTTTTAAAAAGAATATAATTTTAAAAGTTTTTCAAAAAAAAAACATAAATTCTTATTTTTAGAGAAATTGTTTTGGTAGAATTAATCTTAATATATATATATATATATTTTGTATCAAACAAATTATGCTCTTAAAAAATATGTTATAATAGTGGTGTAGTGAAAGGCGACTGCACTTTTTGTAAAATAACCCAAAATGACCCAATCTTTGTCAACTTCTAATTTTTAATTTTTATTGATAAAATAATTGTCTTATACCTAAGTCTAATTAGTCAATTATTAATTAGATAGCATAGTAGATATTAACAATATGTTTGATTGCAGTATGAGCCTACCCAATTTCCCCCCAAGATTGCACCCACCCCACAATTTGCACAAATGTGAATTTAATTGGGTGAGATGCTACCTAAAATTTCTTGACTTTATCTTATCTTATTATTATTATTATTATTGTGAAAAAAAATTGGGTAAGTCAAAATTTTTAATAAATCATACGTTTGTTGTTACGTTAAAAGCTGTATTTAAAAATGAGGGATAATTATATTTATACTCCTGATTTATCGTCTATTTATATAAATTATTCATACCTTTTGAAAAATTACACTTAGACTCCACAAAAAGTGTCATCATCATTTACACAAATCACCCCTATTTTTTTTTGAATAATTACATATACATCTCTAAAAAACGTCAACAACATTATACAAGTTACCCCTTCCTTTTAGGCTGCCAGGGGTGGTTTATGTGTTTACTCAAGAAACATAAATGGTTTGTGTAGATAGACCATAGATCATGGAATGTAAATGTAATTATTCATAATAATTATAGTAACATTCAGAATTTTATAGGAGTTCAAAATCGATGTGTTGCTCCTGTAAAAATCAGTCTAATGATCTTAACTGGAGTACCACGACAAATCAAACATTTGTCGTTGTGTCAAGAATTATGTAGAACAACGACGTTGTTGCAACTTGAATTTTCAAAATGATATAACGACTCAAATACTGTATTCTGGTTGTAGGCCCCATAATAAGAACAGTTGTTGTCATACAATCAGGGACCGTATTATATTAACACAACTTTGTTCGTTGAGGCGATTATACGAATTATTTATTTTTTATTCAAACTTTCCCCTAATTTTACTTTTCCCCAAACAACAAAACAAAACATGTTGATACCTTGAGAGATTGATTGAAACTAATGGGCAAGTTAGGATTCTCCCAAAGCTTGCCTACTTAATCTTCACACATTCACTAAAGAAAAAGGAAGTTCTTCCTTCATTTTGTGTTCCATTTTTGCCCTCCCCATTTTCTCAAACTTCACTTTCTCCCCACCTAAAGAGAGAAGGGCCAATGAGTCTTTGTAAATGATTAAAGTTGAGGTCTCATAACTAAAGATTATGAGTTTAAATTTACGAATATAAATTATATGTCTATTTTTATAACAATTATTTGGGTAAATTAGAAGTGATTTGACATAATTACAAATATCTGCTCGTTTTTTGAAATGAGCCAATTTCATTAGGTTTTTATCCAATTTTGTGAACTGACCAAAATATCTTTTTAATTATAAATTCTAATTATATATATATATATTTTATAATATTTTTATGAATTAATATTCCCTCTAGATTATTTATTTTATCCATTCTTAATTTTTATTAATTTTTTAAAAAATTCAAATTTCTTTATTTCATTGATTTGGAGAGAGAGAGAAAGAGTCAGTATGATGAGTGGGGGACAAATTTCAAGACACCCTAGCCTGTGACAATATATATATATATATATATATTAAATTATTTCATATTATTATATATAATAAGCGTTAAGACAAAGTGGAAGTCGCAATTTAAAATAAGCAACATTGTGCGGCTGATTTGACCAATAACCGGCTTAGGTGCAGCTTATATTCTGACGTATACGCATCTACCTATAATTATTATATAGTGCAATAATAGCAACTACATCAATATGCATAAATAAATCATCAAATATTTATTTATTAAAAAGATATAGAGTGGATTTCAGAAACATCATTATGAACTAATAATTACATAGAATATCTGTTGTTATAGATTTATTGAAAATGTCTCGATAATAGCTTCTGATATTTAAATAAGATAGATCGCAGGAGAAATATGAATAAAGACCGTAAAAAAGTTAGGATAATAGAAATTGTTACTGGAGCATGGAGGGAGATTATTTATAGATTTTTCTCAATTATATGATTTTATGTCAATTAGAGACGTCAAAATAATCGAATGGTCAAAGTGAATCCATACATTAAGATTTTAGAGATACCGGGCTAGATTGATGTGACTCCAAATGAATGAAATGAATCTAGAGTTTGTTTAAAAATTAAGGAAAAAATGCAAGCAACCCCCTTGTGATATTGCAAATGAGCAAATTACCCCATTATGAAAAAATAAATAATGATTTACTTCTTTGTATTTTTTGAAATATAATAATTTAAGAAGGTAAATTGTTTCATTTTAAAAGTACAGGAGAGGTAAATTGCTATATTTTTTTTATAGGGAAATAATGTGCTTATTTTCAATATCATAGGGGAGTAAATTGTATTCGCCTTAAAAATTAAATACGAGCTGGGAGAAGGTCGGATTGTCTCCACATCAATATCAAATAATGATGGAATATTATGTATGTGTATCTGCTAATTGAACTTAAATTGAAAATTTCCTAATAATTAGGGGTGGCAACCAGATGGGCACGGGACAAGTTTGGGTGGCTCCGAGACCCGTATCACCAACTCTATGACGGAATTGACCGACCTTGCTACAATACCCACTGTGGTGGATCTGAGTCAATAGACTCTAGTTTTATATTTTTTTTAAAAAATAAGAAAAAAGAAAGAGACGGTGACAGTGACTAACGAGCGGCCAAGAGAGGAGGGGATAGGTGAGGTGAGGCGAGGCGAGTGGCGAACAGCGAGGCAAGGCGGTGTGGGCAAGACGAGAGAGATCGAGAAAGAGAGAGCCATAACATAGCGTGCGAGATTAGAGAGAGGGAAGCTAGGGCTGGGATCCCCCTACTCTCCAGTTTTTGACAATGAACCCACCACATAAAAAATGAATATAGGATGGGTTTTGGTCCGAATTCAATTATCACGCCCATTAATAATGAGAACTTAATTTTATCAGTCAAGCAAGATTTCATTGAATTGACTAAATCAAGTCAAATTATTATATCGAAAGTATAATTCTTGATCTATTTTTTCAAGTTTATCATAAAAAACCAAAAGTCAAAAAATAAAAACAAACAAACGAACGAAAGTAAAACCATGTTATCTGTCCTAATAAGCAAATATATTTATCGTATATGAAAACCAAAAAGGGGAACAACAATAAGAATATCTCTCAATTCTTTAAGATAATAACGTTTTGAAACAAATTTCTTGTAACACCATCCAAACAAGGTGGCCATTAATTTCTTGGATTGGGAATTTTTGAATATCAAAAACTTTAGTAAACTACATTAATAATGATATCTATGTTATGACGTTAAATGTGGTGTGATTCATACTGTTGGATAATTTTACACAAACTATTGGCATATTCCAAGCATTGTACAGCGACATGCACTCAAAATGAGAAGATCCTTGAGTATATCCAGCAAGCAAAATCCCAGTTACCACAACAAACTTTATGCATGAAAATGCTAGCAAATTGCTTCCTAGCCATGTATATGAGTCCATTTGTGTGATCTACGAATAAGACGGCAACAACGGTTGATGCTGGCAACAACGACATAACGTTAAAAACTAAACTCAGACGATGAATGAAGCATTCATCTACGTATGCCTCAACGTGGGACGAATTCAACATATCCATTTTTGACGTATGATAGTTCAGATGACATAACAAGACTTCCACCTCTTTCATGATATCAAATATGAGACTGACATGGTTATAACTCCTTAAATATCTGAAGTATTGTCGAGCTGAAATTACAAACATGTACATTAGCTGCAGATCGACTTAAGATGAACATGTTTAAGCCAAATCTTTGATTTGTGATGAGGCGAGGAGCGTTTCAGCGATTCTTATTGAATCTTTTCTCATATGCATGTCAATGGCACGAGTTGAGTTTGATATGAATGTAGAAGGGAATATAGCAGCACTGAAATACCGAAAACTGGGTTGAAACTGTAGTGGACCTGCAGGCTGCATGGGCACATTGGAGTAGAAAAGGGTGAAAGAGTACTTAGAAGCCGTTATTAAATCGTAGAGAAGTCACTAGATCAAAAAGCAAGGTTCCACAGTCTGGCTCTAGGTTCAGAATTATCTGGAAACTCGACTGATCTCACTTACTTGAAAATTCATGTAAAAGTTGCTCGACTTTCAAATAGAGTGGTTAGTTCTGCAGCTCTATGAGAGAGTTCCATATATTCCATTTACTTATAGATGGAACAGAGAATGCCGTGATGAAAAAAGCTACTGACAGCTTATTGAGATGCGTTTATTAGATCTAGCAGTTTGAGTCCTTTGTCAAAAAACCAACTCCTTGCCCGTGTATTGCAAAATCATAAAAACAGGAGAAAGTTTGGGCTTTGAAGTGCCTCGTTCCCAGGAACGGTCAGTGCAGTAAAGAGTTTCATTGACATTATTTCCTTTGGAGCAATTCGACTGAGACGAGAAGAAGACAAATTTCCACACTTAAATTGCAACTTTAAATAGCTTTATAATAGTGTCCAAGACTTCAATGCTCAATCTTGGAACAACAACTCATAAGAATCTGGAATACTTCAAGTCTTCACCTGTAAATAAGGCATATATCATAAGTGTAAGATAGCAGAACATAGAACAAAGTCTGTATGTCTGGTAGCAAAATACTTGCAACAAAACAACCCTTACTTTCTCCCCTCAGTAATCAGAGTCTTTTTATGTGTGTGTGGGTGTTTTCTGAGAGGAGAAAGTAAAAGGTTACCTTCTTGTAGTCTCTGCGTAATTGTGACGATTATATACTTCCTATATCATCTCTGTAGTAGACAGAATGAACTCGCTGGGGAAGCTGTACCAGAAGATGTTTGAATGAAGAAACACCACTATCCGTGGAAGTATGATACTCGAGCCTGTCGAAACAAACTTGATAAGATTGGAGGTAACGCACATAACAAGCTAGTTTCAGTTTGCAAATGAAATGGATAGTTAGCGTACTAAGCGTCCATAAGAGAATTATATCTAAAGTTATAGTTCCCTAGACCATTCATTGTCCTTTATGGCGTTGATATACTCCTCATCAATATATTTTTGAGCCAACCCCATTAACTGCTCAACCCCTTTTGGTTGATCTCAGGCCAATGCCGAAGCAAATGGTCCTTTCTTGAGACCATGAATGAGTATGTTAACCATTATGTCAATTCTGAGGTCTTGGACCTCCAATATTCATTATTGAATCGTCCCATAAAGCTCTTCAAGTTCTCCTCGTCCCTATATTTGATGGTGAACAAGTAAGTGGCCGAACTCTTCGCCTTCTTCTTACTGGCAAAATGGAAGGGGAACCTCTGCATCAACTGTTCAAACAAATCTATCGACATACTAACTGGATTTATGAATCATTCTTAGGCTTTTCCCGTTAGGGCGGTTACAAATAACTTAGCTTTGATAGAATTTGTCTGCCCATACAAATTCATAACTAATTCGAACGCGGCAACATGCTCTTGGGGATCTTTGGTTCCATTGTACTTAAACAAATCTAAGAACCTGAAGCTACTATCCACGACCTCCATCAAAATTCTGTTAGAAAATGGTGAGTTACTATTTTGGGCTACGATCTCTCCTCGTTTCTTAAGCTCCTCGATTGTTGGCCTAATTTTTCGATTTGCCTGCTGACATTATCAACCTCTGCTTTTGATATTCCAGGCTGCCTCGAAAACACCCTCCTGCTAGTAACTTCATTAGACATCGCTCTTTCAGGACCTTTATCAAGTCTGCCAGGTATGATTCTGTCATATTCTATCTCCACTTCTTTCCCTCTAAATAATTGCCTTTTCGCTCCATCCTTTGCGGGTGTCACTTTTCTCCTATCATATTCCATGATAGCTTTTCCACTCGGCCCCTCAATCATACTTTGAACATCTGCTCAACTTAGGTGCAAAAATTGATCCACCTCTCGTGCAGGTGTCTCATCCTTATACTAACGATCTCCTAAACGCTCCCTCCATATTGTTCGAGACTTTCTCAAGATTCCCACAAACAACGCCAAATTGATCCAAATATCTTATATAGGTCGGGTTAAGACCCCTTATGGTTGCAGGCCGGGTCGTAGGCGATCCAAAACTTTCTAAGATGTGAATCCTGAGAAAAAAAGAAGCACGTTAGGCTTGGTAGGAAGCCTCCAGCTAAGGCCCTCCGATGCTTACGTTAGAATAAGTGAGGTCGAAAACGATCTTGAAGACTTAAATGCAGTCGAAAGATTATTAAATGCAACATAACATAAAAGCTCATAATTAGTAATATTTATAGGTTTCCACACCCATATTGGGTAACTCCACATCGCAACATTTGGAAGAATGCCGGTTAAAAGATCCAATGGTTGATAATCCGGGTCGGATTGGACGGGTCGGTCCAGTGACCGGACCCATTAATAAGTGCGGGGATCTTGTCCCCTTGTTATTTGTCTGCATTTGAGGGGCATTTTCGTCATTTTGTTAAGAGGGAGGGTTATTACCCTTAATTAATAATATTGATTTACCACAAATTTTAAGTTATGATCTTTTATAATGTAGTGAAAACTTAATTCTTTTTATAGTATATTATTATGTTAATAATTAATAATTATATATAACAAATCGTGAACGTTACAACTGCTATTGTACATATGATTTTATGACGTGGGTGAGGAACTTTTCAAATTTATATCTGCTCTCTAATCAACCAATCATGTGGAAATCCACGATACTCGGACTGATCGATTATACTTTTATGGGACTTGGAAAATAATAAATTGGAACAAGTAAATCTATATTTATAAATGCTTAAATCCCAAAATAAAAGATTTTGGTCCCACAGCCACGACAATGCATCACCAGCCTGCCTGCTGCTGACGTGCAGACCAAAAATCCACACAGCCACATTGTATACGCATACTTAAGAATGGAATGTCCTCCACAAGTAACTGTTACAATTAATGATAATTAAAAAACAAAGGTTACAGAAATACTGAAACTGAAAGAATTCCATTTCCAAGAATCATATTCTTCTATAATTCTTTATATTTTGTTTTTCTTATGGTAATCTAAATTTATATTAAAAAATAAAAAGGAAATAGAAGTTGAAATTGTTCTTGAGGGTTTAGGACATCTTGTTAACAATGGAGAGCATAATCCATAGAGGCCCCTTATATTGAACAATGTTTGTAACAGCAGCAAAAGGAAGATTTCACACTGCCTAGATTTTCCACCCTTTGGACTCGGGACCATCCTAATTCAGTTCTTGCTTTCTTGAGAAACACCAAAAATCCCTTTTTTCTTGTTATGTTCCATCATTACCATCACTGCTGTCTGCCCTTTTATCATAACCCCTCTTTCATTCTTGGAAAAAAAAAAAAACTTTTTTTTTTCAGTTTTTTCCCCTGTTTTTTGGATGTGGGAATGAACTGTGCGGTTTGAGGTATGGCATTGTGATGAGAAATTGATAGAATGGATTGCATGAAGTTGGGTTGTAAAGCAGACGTGTTTCACATGGAGGGCCAGAGTTGGTCAGTTTTTCTTTTTGAAGTCTTTTTCTGGGCTATGATTCTAGTTTCCTTATTTGAAAAATGATTTAGGAGGCTATTTTGAGATGATTTTGGGTTTTTCAGGTAAATTTATGAGGTGGGCTGGTTTTTGTTTGAGCTATTTCTTGTTAGTAATGAATATTTGTGTGGTTGGGTGGCGATATGATGTTTGAAGCTTGAACCATAGGCTCAAAGCTGCTCTTATGGAGTGTGTGGATGATGACAGCTAATATTTGTATGATTTACTGTTATATTGCTGCATTTGTATATCTTTCTTGTAGTGTTTTAGATATTGCTGTTCAATTGTCCAAAATTAGTATACTTAGTTCTTACCGATGGAAGTTGGATATAACTCAGTTTAGTGGTATCTAGATGCGTTGCTTTTTTTGCTTATCTGCTTGAGCATTTTTGGCTGTGAAGATTCTTTTAGTTTACCACAATGGATCGACTTATTTGCACGAAAAGAAAGGAAGTTTAGAGGTGTTTGTTTGATTCGTATTTCAGTGCATTAAGAAAGTATATGCAACCTCTGGGAAAAATCTCTTGATAAGTCCTCAATGTATCACAAGGAAGGCGGTGATTGTTTGTTGCGTTTTTCAACACATTGATATGAATAACCGGAATAAATTGTAAAGTATGATGACTTGGTTCAAATCCGATCTTTTTCATAACAGAAAGTGGTGTATCTGAGCAGCCGACAAATAGATGAAATGGTTGCTAGTCTTTAAGTACATTGGAGAAAGAAAATGAAGTAATACTACTTAGGTTAGTGTCTTGACTTTTTCTTTCTTCACTCTCACGTTATGACTATAGCTGGAAGTTCCTGTTTTGTGCTTGCTATTGTAAACTGAAGATGTTTTTCAATGGTGAACGGCAGTAAAAATAATGAGGGGTGATTTTCTAACTTTAAAATGTTGAAATAGATCCTGCAATTTCGCCTTTGAACTTCCTAAGGGTGTCTAGTTTCTTTGTTTATACATATTGGGATGCATAAAATAGGCAATGTCTATGAATTAACACATTTGACTCCTCAATCATTCGTCACCCATGGACTCATTACATTATAATGTGTCAAACTTAGCTACTCATTGAATATTTTACGACTTCACAATCTTGTTGATACAGAACCTAGGGGCCTTGAATTCATGTCAAACATAAGTTGCATCAACTTTTGAAGGGCTTACAATGAAAGTGCTTCGCATGGTTTATTTAAACATGTCTGGATTTTCCGTAACTCTTACAGGATGAATATTTCTCTTATTGAGACTCGGCTAATTTCAGGCTGTGCACCTCTGGCCTTCCCAGTGATGTTTGCATAGAAGTTGGAGAGATGTCATTCCATCTTCACAAGGTCTGAATTGTATGCCACCTTGAAGTTTGTTTCTTTGTTGTGCATATTTTTTGATGAGCTATATATATTTCTTGGAACCTCTTCAAAGTTGTCAATCTTCATATTCTCAATATAGTCACGAAGAGGAACAAAATGTGAGAGCTTTCAATTCTTTTTTGCTGATCGTATCTATCTCCATTTTTTAGTTTCCCTGTTTGCTCAGCAGATGACTCTAAATTGACCCTTTTTCTTCGGCAATATCTTCCAGTTTCCTCTGTCGTCAAGGAGCCAATTGCTGGAGAAACTTATCCAAGAATTTTCTGCAAGCCAGGAGAACGAGGAAGAAACAAAATGTGTTTTGTCTCTTCACGATTTGCCTGGGGGAGCAACGTCCTTGTTGCTCATAGCCAAGTTCTGTTATGGTGTTAAATTCGAAATTACTGCTGCAGAAGTAGTCAGTCTCAGGTGTGGCGCTGAGTATCTTCAAATGACCGAAGATTATGGAGAAGGGAACCTCATCTTAGTAACAGAAGTTTTCCTTGATAACGTGCTCAGAAGCTGGGTAGATACGATTAAAGCCCTTGAAACTTGCGAAGCAGTGCTTCCCCTTTCGGAAGAACTTCATATAATTTCAAGATGCATCGACTCCCTTGCTACTAAAGCTTGTGCCGGTCCGACTCTTTCCAGTCTGCCTATGTCATGCCTGAGTGCCGCTCAGAGTCCAACAGCTCCATGGAATGGGATACATTCAACTTCCAAGCCATGCCCCAAGACAGAGGATTGCTGGTACAAGGATGTTGCAACTCTTGAACTCCCTCTCTTCAAAAGGTTGGTGCTGGCTGTTGGTTATAAGGGCATGACATCCGACAGAATTGCCGGGTCGATAATGTTCTATGCTACAAGGTATCTCCCCTTGAATGGCAGGCAATCGAGCTTTCCCCAAAGAAATCCAGGATCAAGAATCCCCATTATGTCTGATGCTGATCAGAGGACTCTAATTGAAGAGATAATCAGGTTACTCCCAAATCAAATGGGTGCCACACCTACCAACTTCTTGCTACGACTTCTACGAACATCCATGATTTTACAGGCTAGTCCAACAAGCCGAGAGACCTTGGAAAGGAGGATCGGGGCCCAACTGGATGAAGCAGTTCTGCAGGACCTTCTTATACCGAACACGGGCTACTCTGTCGAGACCCTTTATGACATCGAATGTGTTCAGCGGATAGTCAGTCATTTCTTGTTTGTGAATCGGGAGGACCATGATTCCAACTTCAACTCTGTGGTAGAGGAGGACCAGTTGGCAGACAGTTATCATTCACTTACGCCTATGACAATGGTGGCTAATTTGTTAGACAAGTATCTAGCTGAGGTTGCACCAGATGTCAACTTGAAACTGGACAAATTCCTGTTACTTGCTGCTACAATCCCGGACTATGCTAGGCCGACAGATGATGGAATTTACCGAGCGATAGATATATACTTAAAGGTATATCTGCGTATCTAGACTCAGTTATTAGGTAACCTCAAATCTTTCATTTCAAGGCTGACAAAACTTTGTTAACCGCAGGCACATCCCTGGTTGACAGATTCAGAGAGGGAACAGCTCTGCCGGCTCATGAACTGCCAGAAGCTCTCCTTAGAAGCCAGCAGCCATGCAGCTCAGAATCAGAGACTACCGTTGCGGGTCATCATCCAAGTTCTATTTTATGAGCAGCTACGACTACGGACGTCCGTTGCTGGTTGGTTCTTCGTCTCAGACAACCTCGAAAACTCACAAAACTTAAGTGGAAGCATCGGACAAACAGAGGACCGTGCCATCCCAGTGAACTCCAAAAGAGGCCAAATCTCCACACTTAATGACATGCAGGAACGGGTGTCCGGGCTTGAGAAGGAGTGCGAGAACATGAAACATGAGATAGAGAAGCTCGTGAAGACAAAGGGAAGCTGGAGCAATTTTCGTAAGAGATTTGGTTTAAGGTTTAAGTCCAAATCATTCGACTTCAAGTCGACAATGTTGCCGTGCAATGGAGAAGCACTTCAACCATCAAGCAAAGCTGTTCTGGATAAGAAACAGGATCATGATCAGAGCAAGTTAGCTAATTAATTTTGGAAGTTTAGGTGAATTCTTACATAGATATGTCATTCTTTTACTTCGTATGATCCTAACCTTTGGCATATAAACTAGGCTGTGGATGTTAAGATTTGATCTTGTTTCTTCTGCCAACTTTTTTATTTTATTTTTTAATTTCAAATTACATCTGATTTTCGTGATTACTATTTTATGTCAATGCTAAAATAAATATCCATGTATTATTGCGAATTCTTGATACATTTATTAGTACGCACTTGAAGGGTAATAATTGTATTTTCCTATATATAAAAAATAAGTTTTTTTTTTTGTAATTAATAGTGAGTAAAATGATATTTTTGTAATTTAATAAATATTTTCTTGAATAATTAAAAGAGTAAATTACGACGGGTTCTTATGGAGTTAGTCATAATTACAATTATTTTCTCGTTATTTTGAAAATTACAAATACTTTCATAATTAATAATCGTCTAACAATACCCCTTGTGGCAGTCCGTTATAGGACAATATCCGTTACATGACCATTAATTTTAGAGGTATTCATAATTTTTCAAACAATGAGGGGGTATTTTATGATTATGAGGGTAAATTACAACGACCTCTCCTGAGGTTTGGCATAATTACGGATACATCCTCGTTATTTGAAAAATTATAAATATCCCTCTTGATGTTTGATGAAATTACGTAATCCTTGAATAGAAGTATGAAATTATCAACTATGCCCTTACTGTATTTTTTTTCAAAAAAAAAAAAAAAACTTGTAAAAGAAAATCAATCGAAGTGGATGAAAAAGTTTGAAAAATTATAAATAAATTATCCATTTAGTCAATAAAGAATAAATAAAATTATAATTTTTAGTATATAAGGGCATTTTGGTTAGTTCATCACAAAAAATGTATGAAACCCTAACGGAGACTTATGGAATGAGCTAATTGTTGACAACCGTTAAAATCAATAGATATTTATAATTTTTCAAATAACGAGGGGGTATTCGTAATTATTCCAAACCTCAAAGGAGGTCGATGTAATTTACCCTAATTATAACGAACCTCCTGGGATCTCTTTGTAATTTATTCATAATTATAATCCATGAAAGAATATAATTCCAAATTTGTACAAACAGAAAAAAAAAATTAAAGCAAAACCTCTATAAATTAATAATATTGGGACTATGTAATTTTATTAATTTAAAAAAATATTAATTAATTGATAAATTAATAATTTATTAATTTAATGAGATTTTTTTTATTCAACGACCTTACGTTATTCTTGGTTACTACAACAAAATGGATGTCAATCACTTATTGGATTACAAGGGTGAAAATGATACATGTTTGGAGGGCCAAAGTTTAGAAGAAATTGTAACTAGTGTTATTGAAAATCATATTGAGAACACAACACTTGAGGTTTTGGATGCATTGGGGAAATTTGAAGAGGAAAAGCTCGATTTAAATTTTAAAAAGTAAATAATAGATCCATATTTTACTAAGTTGTCCTAATTATATTTGTAATTTTATAAAATTATTAATTTATAATATTGAGGGGATCATAAATTATTTATATAAGGGTTTTTCAAAAAATTATTATTTTATTAATTCATCAAAATTATTAATTTAGACCTTGTGTCCAATTTGGATCAAGAAAAATTATTATTTTATAGAGATTATTATATATATGTATATACGAATGCATACACATCTTGATATTCCTTTTTAATGTTCATTATGTTATACTCTTTTGTATCCCCCATGAAGTTCTGTAATTATAATAGTTATTAGTGTAGCTTATAACCACAATTTTGGTGGTCTATAACTATCACCATGCATTTCATTTGTAAATAAACTTTTGAGAGAATAAGAAAGTAATTTGAAGGAGAATACATATATTCTCTAAGTTTATAACACGTTATCAGCACTGCGTTATACTCGATCAAGGTAGAGTGTTAATTTTTCTAGTATCATTCTTACTCTGTATTTGTTTACCTCTACAGTATCATAGTTATTTTTATTCTTGATTATTTAATAATAAAATATGAGTAATTATATTCTGTATACTTCAATATCTCCTGAAGTGGACATATATAAATAAAAAAAAAATTCTATCATATTTGATATTGCCTCCAGAAGTAGGCATACAATTTTCGATTTCATTCCCTGAAGTGGATGTGTTCCATAAAATTTCATTGCTTCCTGAAGTACATAATGGTTAAAATCATCTCCAGTAGTAGGTGAAATATTTTGTACTAATTATTTGTAATATCATCCCTCAAGCGTTGATAAGTATAATGTTTGATTTTCTCACCACCTGAAGTGTTTTGAGATAATGGCTTGACCAAGAAGCCCGATGCTTCTTTGTTTATTTAATTGATTCGTGTTATTTTTTTTTTCGATATCATAGTATAGCTATTGTTATTAAAATATGACTAACTTGAAGTTAATTTAATTAACTTACTTTACCTACATAGTTTTCTTCCATATGCCCATGTATGTATTTTGCATGGTTTGCTAGTATATTTACATGCAATAAAATTTATTTGTTAAGAAAACAACTTTCACATGAATACCATTTAATTGCCATTTTTAATATTATAAGATTTAAGCCAAACTTAAATATACTTACTTCATGTATGCATGCATGCCATACTAATTCAAATTAATTATATGGTAACTTATATGTTACTTAATGTTAGTAATGTTTTATGTCATTTTTACTTTATATCATGTGTAAAATATTTTATTTTACTTTATATGTATATGTTGAATATTATGCTAAAAGTGCGTATTAACTTGTTGTAGCTTAATGGTCAATCTCACAAAATTGCATTACGTTGCTCTTGATGCTTCTGGAAAAAAAACTATCTATCATGGGTTCTTGATGTCGAATTACATTTGGCAAGTAACAAACTAGGAGAAACAATAAAAGAAATTACTAGTGCTTCTGAGCAAGACTGTGCTAAAGCGATGATTTTGCTTCATTATCACTTTATGAGAGCCTGAAGTCTCAATATTTAACAGTCAAAAGTCTTTTTCAACTCTGAAAAAATTTAAAGGATCGATTTGATCATCAAAAGACTGTAATCTTACCACGTGCAAGATATGAGTAGATACAATTGCGACTACAAGATTTCAAACCAATTGCTGAATATAATTATGAGATGTTTCGAATTGTATCAAAATTGAGGTTATGTGGAGAAAATGTGATGGATGAACAAAATGTTGGAAAAAAACATTTTCTACTTTTCATGCATCAAACCTTGTACTTCAGCAGCTATGCAGAGAACGTGAGTTCAAAACCTATTCAGAGTTCATTTCATGCCTGCTTGTTGTAGAAGAAAATAATCAGTTTTTGTTGAATAACCATCACACGCGATCCACTGATTCCAAACTACTTCCTGAGAATTCAAGTTCATTGTTTGAAGCAAATGCTACTTCTTCACGAAAGGGGCATGGTCGATACCATGGCTCACCACGGGGCCATTCTTATGGACGTGGTCGTGGCGGTTGTGGTTATGGTCGTGATAATGGTTGTGGAAATCATCATAATACATGGATTAATCCCAATATTCAGAAGAACAATGGGAACAAGGCAAAGAATCAACAAGAGAAAATTACAAATGGAGATCTTTGCCATAGATGTGGGATGTCTAGATATTGATCCTGTACCTGTCGTACGGCACAACATCTAGTCAAATTATACCAGGCTTTTGTGAAAGCAAAAGGTAAAAAAGTTGAGACTAATTTTGTTGAGACTGTAATCTCAGACAATACCCACATGGATGCATCAGATTCTTTCCAGTCTATTAAAAATGATGATAAAGATCTCCCTGAGTTTCCCTTACAGCTTATTGATTAGATTTATCTCATATGTTATTAGTATGTTTCAATTATTAAGTTATGTTTACTTTCATTTGTAGGGTATTTTTTTTAAATACTGTAATATTTTAATATGAATGAAGTTTTTCTTTTACGTATTATATTTATATCAAATGGATCAAGCCATTACAAATCTCAATAATAAGGAGTATTGTCTTGTTGATAGTGCCACTATGCATGCAATTATGAGAAACAAGAAATTTTTCACAAACTTGTTAATGACAAGAACCAATGTGAGTACTATTTCAAGAGCTAGTATTCTTATTGAAGGCTCCGGAAGAGCTACTATCTTATTATTTGAAAGAACAAGATTACATATCAATGATGCCTTATATTCTAGCAAATCACAAAGGAATTTATTGAGTTTTAAGGATATTCGACAAAATGGTTTTCATATTGAAACTATGAATGAAAATGGTATCAAATATCTGTACCTTACAACATATAAAACTGACGAGAACAAGTTTTAGAAAGAATGAGAATATATACTTCTAGTTTATATGGCACATTGATAAGTTCCGTTGGAAACACATAGTATCACTAACTCGAAGTTAGTTGATCAAAATATTTTTACTTTTTGGCATGATAGACTTGGCCACCCAGGTAAAACAATAATGTATAGGGTCATTGAAAATTTAGATAGACACCCACTAAACGACATGAAATTCCTTGTTAAAGGTGATTTTATATGTTCAGCTTGTTCTCTTGAAAAATTAATTACTAAGCCATCTATGACAAAAGTGATGTAGGATCTCCTAGGTTTCTTGAACGAGTTCAAGGAGATATATGCGGGCCAATAACACCGTCATGTGGGCCATTCAAATACTTTATGGTGTTGATTGACGCATCAACATGGCTTGTTGTCAACATGAAATATTGCTTTTGCAAAACTGTTAGTCCAAATTATTAAATTGAGAACTCATTTTACTGATTATCCTATTAAAAAAAAATAAGATTAGATAATGCGGGAGAATTTACTTCTAAATTCTTCAATGATTATTGTCAATCAATTGAGATAGTTGTGGAGCATCCAATTGCTCATGTATATACTCAAAACTACTTGGCAGAGTCATTAATTAAGCAGTTATAATTAATAGCTAGACCCTTATTGGTGAGATCAAAATTACCTTCATCAACATGGAGGCATGCAATTTTGCATGCAACAGCTCTAATTCGTTTTGGACCTACCGCTTACCATAAATTTTCTCCATTATAATTTATCTTTGAAAGAGAACCAAATATTTCTCATTTAAAGGTGTTTGGTTGTGCGGTGTATGTCCCGATACCCCCTTCTTAATGAACTAAAATAGGGCCACAAAAGAGATTTGAAATTTATGTTGGTTATGAGTCTCCTCAAATATTAAGTACCTTGAACCAATGACCAATAATCAATTCACTGCTAGGTACTTGGATTGTCAATTTGATGAGACAATAGTCCCGACATTATGGGGAGTAGATAAGGAGATTAAAAGGAAAGATATTGCATGGAATCAACATCTATATCTTTTATGGGTCCACGGACAAATGATAGTGAACTTGAAGTTCAATAGATTATACATTTGCAAAGTGTTGCATATAGGCTACCAGAAGCGTCGATAGATACAAAAAAGGTCACAAAATCACATATTCCGGCTGAAACTGTTCCAGCTCATTTAAAAGCCCCTGAAGCAATTCTTACTCAATGAAAGGCATCTGAGTCACAAATACGCCAGAAGCGTGGTAGACCACTTGGCTCTAAAGATGCAAATCCTCGAAAGAGAAAGGAATATATCGTCTCAATTAATCACAATGCTAATGTGACCGTTAGTACTATCTCTAAGGATAAGATCTCTGAAGCGGCCTTATCTGAAGACTATAAAGTAATGAGTAAGATCTCTAAAACAGTTACGATGTCTATTAATTATGCTCATAACAGTTTAGGTTGGCATCGAAAAGAAATTGAAATGAATGATAATTTTGCTTATTCTGTAGCCGTCAAAATCATTGATGAAGTTGAAAATGATTCTCAAACTATGGAGGAAATTCGATAACGAAATTATTGAAAAATTGGAAAAAAGTCATATAAGATGAGCTAGACTCGCTAAATGAGCGAGAAGTATTTGGATCTATAACTCCAACACCAAAAGGTGTTAAGTCAATTGGCTATAAGTGAGTGTTTGTATGAAAGAGAAATGAACGAAATGAAGTTGTAAAGTACAAAGCTAGACTTGTGGCCTAAGGCTTTACTCAAAAGCCCGAAATTAACTATACTGGAATATATTCACCTATAGTGAATGCAACCACACTTAGATTAGATATCTGTATCCAATGACCCATACAGATATGCAGTTACCACATCCATGAGCTGCATTTGCAGTTGTTCAATTACTGATAAACTAATTAAAAATCCGGGCACTTGATTCATACGAAATTTAAATATATATAAAACTGTGTCCATTAGATCATATCAGACGGTATGATTTAAAATCACATGGCCTGATTCAACAATACAACATCTTGAATGATTAGTCTTATATTTCGAGTACGATATCTCGACATCTGTAAATTCAATAAGTCTAAAATTTTACCAAATGTATTTTTTTTGTAAGTTTTTTATCATATCTAACTATCTGATCTGAATGTTGATGGCTCGATTAACCTATGTTGTTCAACAATGTAAGATGATAGTTACATCAATGTTATACTAATATTTATAAATATATAAAATTTGTAGATAGTGAACATATATTAATTTCAACTATCTATGTAAAAATTTTATAATTCCATCTCATGATTTAAAATAATAATAATAATAATAATAGTAGTAGTAGTAATAATAAGAGCCGTAAATGTTTTTCTAAAATTGTTATTTATTAAGAGATCAATTTTGACATTCCATTTTTGACTGGTGACAATTTCTAAAGTGGATAAAAATTCTTCCTCGTATTTTTCTTCTCCTATTTCCTTATTCTTATTTTCTTCTTCTACTTCTTTATTCTTACTAATTTCAATCCTTTCAAGTCTGTTTGTAAGAGACTGTTTGTATTTTTTAATATTCTTTATCTCTTCTTTTAACTTTTCGACTTCAATTTTGAGATCCTCTATAGTAGAGGGATTATCTCTAATGGAATGTTTTTCATTAAGTAATTTCTTGACCTCACTATTGTATATGGTTCAAAGGGTTTATTAATAGTCCTATCATGAAATGGGATAGGCTCAGATGTGGAGGCATTATTACTATCAATCTTGCTTAGGATAATGTCCCTAACTTTAGGATCCTTTATTTCCCTAAGTAATTCAATAATATGATTATCTGTGAGAACATCTCTTTAAATTTAGTCATTAATTCATAAAATTCTTGATGTGAATTTTCTTCCTACCTACATGAACAAGAAGGCTCTTCTTCCTCAGATTCAGAAGTGTTGATGAATACTCAAAATTTTCTTCAATATTTTTAAGTTCACTTTGCTCTTCCGATTCTTCTGATTCAGAGGATTCTTCTTTTTCTGAAAATATTATATTGAGTATTTCTTGTTTTTCTTCTTCTTGTAAATTAAGATTATTTATTTTCTTTTTCAGCCTTCTACCTTTTTTGTTTCTGCATCTATTAGCAAGATGATCTGTTTCTCCACAAATATAGCAGCTTCTTATTTTCTTTGTGGTATTATTCTTAGCCTTCCATTCATTTTTTCTAGCTAAGTCTTTTTCTTTATTTATTGCTTTTCTAAATTTTCTCTTTTTGTACCTTTTTTCCTTAAACCTCGAAGTTCTATTCCTAGAGATTTTTGATTTATCGGATGGTTTCATTTCCATCCCAAATTGGGCACAAAACTGTCCTAATTGGCTTTTCTCTGTCAAATTTTGTCTTTTAATTTGCTTATTTAATCTAATTTCGTTGCATAAATTTAATCCTTCCTGAATGCAGGTTCCAATTAACTTCCCATAAGTATATTGATTATAGTTGATGTGCAGGTCTCCTTTTCTTAGGACATTTCTAACCCTTTCTGCAAAAAGATGAGGGAGGCCGTCTATAAATTTAGACTTCCAATGAGAATCATTTGACTCTGGGAGTTCCATTACTCTACTGAGGAATACATCTTTGTACCATCTAATGAAGTTAATGTTTTACATTTTAAATTCTATAAAAGTGTTCGAATATTTTCACTATTATCTGACCATCTACCTGTAAAATGCTCAACTATGTTTATGGCTAATGTATAAACTGCCTTTTCTTCTGAGATATTATTTTCAATTTTTACTGTATTTAATATTTCATCTTTATCAGTTTGGCTGAGATAATTATCCCACCATCCCTTTAATTGGCCAGTAAATCCAGCTATGATCATTTTAGCAATAGATTTATCGGAATTATTATTTCCTTTACAAATAGTACTGTACATCATCATTCTATGTATAGTATTATAGATTTGTCTTTCTGTAAATCCATCAATGTTCCATTCATAAATTTATTTCCCATTATAACTATTTTGGTCAATTATCTCTTGTTCTTCATAAAGGACATCTTGGGGTGTTGGCCTAGGATAATAAAATTTGGTTTGCATTGGCTTCCTGACGAATTTTTCTATTTTGTTAATTTCCTCCATAAATTCGTCTTCATAATCCTGAGGATCTCCTTCAGATTTAAACTCACAATCTGTCATTTTTTGTAACAAAATATCGGTCCACAAATTGTTGGATGGATGAATCACCGTCTGAGAATCTTTGACAGTGCATCATGGTTGTGTGTAGCTCCAGTCGTAGATTTTATATGTGATGCCATTAAATGGGTCATGTACAGAGAACAAGATAAATGATAGGTCGTCGGAGGTTTCGATGTGCAACGGGGAGGTGGTGGAGTGAGGTTTTGTAAATATTTAACAATATCATAACTTTCACTGTGAATTAAATTAAAATTCTAAATTGGTCCTATATGTTACTTATTAAAAAC
>NC_026148.1:14886234-14895584 GCF_000512975.1 Sesamum indicum | reverse complement strand
AATGGTGCGGATTTTTCTAATTGATATCATATGATATAATATTGTATTGATATAGCATTTTTTAATATTTCTCACTCTTCGCCAGATCCTAACAGGAATAAGGTTCTACACAAGATTAATAAAAATATCGAATTTTTAACCTATTTTTTTTAATATAGGGGTTCTTTGCATTTTGATGATAATACAGGGGCAAAAATGCAATTTACCCTTGAAATCATCATCTTGTTCACGGGTCTGTCACTTTCTCACCCTCAAACCACAGTGAAACCTAATCTTCCCAACTTTACCGTTGTGATTTCAAGAAAGAAAAGAACAAAAAAACTTTACCGTTGTGTTCCCCGCGCCGGCGCATATTTATATAAGAGGAACATCCACGACCAGATTTTGAAAAATCAAAAATAGTGCAGAAGAAAAGCAAGAGGGCGCTCACATTGACATGCCCTTCTTTTTTAACAGCGGCGTTTTTGAACATCGTCTCAGACGTCCGGCCGCCTCCGCCGACTGCCCTCAGCCTCGATCTGTTCTTTCTTAAGGTATTTCTTGAGAGTCTGACATCACCTCATTGCATAAGAGTTCTTTTAAGTTTCTTGCATTATGGGTTCTTGCATTGTGAACTTAAGAGTATCTTGGTTAAAGGAAGTCTGTCTTCCCAACGGAAGATTTAATACGAGTACTTTTCAGTGTCACTGAATTGTGAAATTACGGCCTTACTCTTTTTCCTTTTTGTCTTTTTTAAGGTCTCGATTTGTTATTTCAAGGTTCTTGAATTTCAATTACACATGGGCTCTACTGTATGTCTTGGATTACGACTGCAGTCTGCGGACAAGTGTCTGGGACTTACATACAAGGATGCTGGTGTGGACATTGTTGCTGGATCAGAACTTGTTCAGAGAATAGGCAAGATGGCTCTCTGAATTGGAGGTTTTGAAGGCTTTTCCCTTTGGGTATGGTTGTTTTTTCATATGATTATATTCAGTAGTGATCCTGTTGTCATTTTGATCGCTAGTGTCTTGAGGGATATTAATACATATTGCCTACACTCACAAACTGGTCAATTTTTTGGCAGTCTTGTTTTTCAGAGCTTCTTTCTTGAAGGCAGATTTGGCTTTGCTTATTCCACTTGCATTTTCTGTGTCTAGCTTTTCCTTTTTTCTTTTTGGCTCTGATTTCATTGGTCTTTTCCCATCTTATAATGTTATTTAATTGCATCCAAATGCTTTCACAGGGGATTCGTATAGAGATGGAGTGGGAACGAAACTTATATTGGGTTTAGGGACTCGATTCGACGAGACTACTGGCATTGAATTGGTAATCTTTTGGTCTTTTACATGTTCTTTGTTAATAATGCATGCGTTAATCATTGTTTCGAATCAAGTTTTCACGAGTGTTAATGATATAGTAACTCCTAGGGCAAAACCTTTGTTTTTCCAAATCTGCCAGGAGAACCTGCAGGCTTTGGATTGGATTGTCATCTTTGTCCGCTGGCTGATCTTCCCTACCATTAGGTTGGGAAAGAATGTGAGTCTAGCAATGTTATAACTTGCGTGAATGTTGTGTTTCAGAAAAGTTATTTACTAATATATTTGGTTGCAGTTGTTAATATATTTTGCTTGTGTGAATGTATTGGCCATGATTTTCATTTTCCATCCGTATAAATTGCTGCCAATGATCCTTGGTTTACGTGGGACTTTGTTTCTGAAAATGTTTGGCTGCAGTTGTTAATATATGGGGCTAGACTATACTAGAAATATGATGATTTTTGTTAGTCACACCATGTCGATTATCTTACACAATCTAGCATAAGACAGTTGCTTGAAACTAATGGGACCCCACATGTATCTTCACTTAGATCAGCAACTACGAACCTACTTTAGGAACAGTAAGTAACACGTTGTTTTTCCTGCTATTATCTTTGTTGCCGATCAAGTTCACTTATCTTCTTTCTTAATGCATATATGTGATTCGCTGAATATGAGCTTGACTTTAAATATCTCAATTTCCTCTTTGGACTGTAATGGAACTTCGTAAACCAATTGATACTTGCTCAATTGATGGGCCAGCAAAATATCTTTTCTCAAGTGCATCAAGTGCGGTATTTGTTCTTATGCCTTTTAATTGGAGAGTGCTACAATGTTGTATCTATGTTGTTTTCTTCCATGTCTGTTCGTAATTCTGTCTTGATACAAAGTACAGAGATTCAATAGAGTCACACGGAATTGCTGTTATCAATTCTTTTATTTGCAAGTTTTATTTGTTGAAAAAAGCACTATACTCTAAATTTGATGCAGGCAATGCCGTCACTGAAGTCTCGCTGAAACCCATATTTATTTGCAAGTTTGTTTCTAATTGCATTAAAATTGTGAAATTGTTCGATAGGTTTTGGGTCCCACAACCCATTGACTAGGTAAGGTGAGTATTTATTTATTGGTGAATTTCTATCCGTACATATAAAGTGAAATTTTAAGAGATTTTCAAATAAAAATTGGACCATATTGAACTAATGTTGGAGGTGATATCTGGTTTTCTTTAGCCCTAACACATATAGCGTTCAATTAGCAAAGGGCATCACCCTACCTGATACATCATTC
The DNA here is from genome assembly GCF_000512975.1 of Sesamum indicum. Lineage (NCBI taxonomy): Eukaryota > Viridiplantae > Streptophyta > Magnoliopsida > Lamiales > Pedaliaceae > Sesamum > Sesamum indicum. The sequence continues at coordinate 14,892,996 of NC_026148.1, read as the reverse complement.
TCCACATGCATTAAAGCGAAGCATATAAGTTAGTATAGGTTAGAGTTTGAATTGGGTTTGCCAATTAGGTGCAAACTAGATAACCTCATATGGATAAGAATTGTGTGGGAATTTGTTGACATTTTAGAACCTAATGGTAGCCTTACGTATCTTCATAGTCTTCTCTTCAAGTTTCTAACTGAAAAGCAACCAACGGCCCCTATCAATTCTTCTTTGCTGATTTTTCTCCTATATTTTGGAATCAAGAATGGTTGAGACCATTGATTTTATACTTTGTATAATTCAAACCTAAAATTTGCTGCTCTGATTTCTTTGGAAAGCCGTGCTTTCTCCATTCTGGTTTGGAAAGTATGGGATTAGGGATTTTTTAGGCTGCTCAAAAATGTGAATGATGCAAGTATAGAGTTGAGACCTTAATGAGAGAACAAATACCTCATCTTTTTGTAAATTTATTTTTGGTTCGTTTCGTTTATTATGTTTTCTTCATGAGCTGCCTTAAAACTTTTTGTTATTAATACGTTTGACATTTGTGTATGATTTACAAAAACCATGTTAGTTTAGTAATATATTTGGTTGCAGTTGTTAATATATTTTGCTTGTGTGAATGTATTGGCCATGATTTTCATTTTCCATCCGTATAAATTGCTGCCAATGATCCTTGGTTTACGTGGGACTTTGTTTCTGAAAATGTTTGGCTGCAGTTGTTAATATATGGGGCTAGGATATACTAGAAATATGATGATTTTTGTTAGTCACACCATGTCGATTATCTTACACAATCTAGCATAAGACAGTTGCTTGAAACTAATGGGACCCCACATGTATCTTCACTTAGATCAGCAACTATGAACCTACTTTAGGAACAGTAAGTAACACTTTGTTTTTCCTGCTATTATCTTTGTTGCCGATCAAGTTCACTTATCTTCTTTCTTAATGCATATATGTGATTCGCTGAATATGAGCTTGACTTTAAATATCTCAATTTCCTCTTTGGACTGTATTGGAACTTCGTAAACCAATTGATACTTGCTCAATTGATGGGCCAGCAAAATATCTTTTCTCAAGTGCATCAAGTGCGGTATTTGTTCTTATGCCTTTTAATTGGAGAGGTGCTACAATGTTGTATCTATGTTGTTTTCTTCCATGTCTGTTCGTAATTCTGTCTTGATACAAAGTACAGAGATTCAATAGAGTCACACGGAATTGCTGTTATCAATTCTTTTATTTGCAAGTTTTATTTGTTGAAAAAAGCACTATACTCTAAATTTGATGCAGGCAATGCCGTCACTGAAGTCTCGCTGAAACCCATATTTATTTGCAAGTTTGTTTCTAATTGCATTAAAATTGTGAAATTGTTCGATAGGTTTTGGGTCCCACAACCCATTGACTAGGTAAGGTGAGTATTTATTTATTGGTGAATTTCTATCCGTACATATAAAGTGAAATTTTAAGAGATTTTCAAATAAAAATTGGACCATATTGAACTAATGTTGGAGGTGATATCTGGTTTTCTTTAGCCCTAACACATATAGCGTTCAATTAGCAAAGGGCATCACCCTACCTGATACATCATTCTCCACATGCATTAAAGTGAAGCATATAAGTTAGTATAGGTTTTTCATACTTGTTTATTAAAAGATTGAAGGCTAGAGTTTGAATTGGGTTTGCCAATTAGGTGCAAACTAGATAACCTCATATCGATAAGAATTGTGTGGGAATTTGTTGACATTTTAGAACCTAATGGTAGCCTTACGTATCTTCATAGTCTTCTCTTCAAGTTTCTAACTGAAAAGCAACCAACGGCCCCTATCAATTCTTCTTTGCTGATTTTTCTCCTATATTTTGGAATCAAGAATGGTTGAGACCATTGATTTTATACTTTGTATAATTCAAACCTAAAATTTGCTGCTCTGATTTCTTTGGAAAGCCGTGCTTTCTCCATTCTGGTTTGGAAAGTATGGGATTAGGGATTTTTTAGGCTGCTCAAAAATGTGAATGATGCAAGTATAGAGTTGAGACCTTAATGAGAGAACAAATACCTCATCTTTTTGTAAATTTATTTTTGGTTCGTTTATTATGTTGGGTTTTCTTCATGAGCTGCCTTAAAACTTTTTGTTGTTAATACGTTTGACATTTGTGTATGATTTACAAAAACCATGTTAGTTCTTGTTATTAACATCTTATTTTTGAAGGTGTATTACAGAATAGTATGTTGGAACATCTATATTATACAATCATGAATTATTTTTTATTTGCGAACTTTGGGATTAAATGCTATGCTAATGTGGAACAGTTGTCGAGATGCCAATTAAAAATATATTTTTCAAGATTACTTGGTAAAACTTTTGTTTTGTGAGTATTGTACGTTCAAGAGTTCATCAATGATTTTTAAGGAACACAAAGTTTTGATAAGTTGAAATGTATTACTAGACAGCTAACTTTTGAATGTTCTCAAAATTCGACGAAACTTGACCCAATCGTAGGTCTAGACCCTAGAATATCTAAGGTAAATTTTCTAAGCGTAATAATAACTACAAGTTAGTATAAAAGGGAAACAAACTTGTTTTAATAAAACCGTGCAAAACAGCTAAATTTTGAACATTCTCAGAATTCGACGAAACCTATCTCAAACGTTGGTCTAGACACAAGCATTTGTGTGGTAAATTTCCTAAGCGTAATAATAACTACAAGTTAGTGTAAAAGGGAAACAAACCTGTTTTAATAATACCGAGGAAAACAGCTAATATTTGAACGTTCTCAGAATTCAACGAAACTTGACCCAATCCCAGGTCTAGACCCAAGCATTTTTATTGGAAAATTGCCAAGAGTAATAATAACTACAAGTTAGTATAAAAAAGAAAAAAACTTATTTCAATAAAACCGTCCAAAACAGCTAATTTGAAAGGGTGCTTCAGATTGTGATTCACTGGAAAGAAATGTCATTAGTTTGTTTGGCTTTGTGACACACATCACAGGGTACATCAAGATCGACATGAGTGAAAGCACAAATTGGAATATGTTTCATTACGTTTAAAAGAATGTCACAGCCTATTGTGCTAGGTTTGTACCTCACATTGAACTGAGCTAGAACATGCAATATTGCAATGCACAGAGGGAGGAAAGGCATATGTGTTAAGGCACTGTCTAACAATGTAGAGATTCTTGGGAGCAGTCCCTTCAACCAAGCTTCTTTCGTAACTTGGTTCTGCAATAAGCACTTAGCTTAAGGGAACTGAAAAGTATAAGCATTGTGATGACATAACTGGCTGACAAATAACAAGTTGATAGAGAAAGAAGGAATATAAAGACTTGCGTGTGTGTGACATGGTCATTTAAGTGAACAATGCCAACGTATGATGCAAGCTTCATGGAACCACCAGGCAAGTGAATGTATTTGGTGTGTGGAGGCTTAGTGTATGAATGAAAAAGTTGAATGTTTCACATATATGGTTAGTAGCCCTGCAATCAATTATCCAACAGTCCGAATCATTTTCAGATGGTCCAGAGGTATTACCAGCAAACTCTTCTGTATTTTGTGACAAGCAAAGTTCGGTAGTGGTTGGTATCTACAGATGTTGCCCTTTCATCCAGTGTTGCTGCAGCAACAAAATTTTGATTGCTTGTTCCTTCTACTTGTACTTGTACCAGTTTTGCTCTCCATGAACCTGGAAGCATGTGTCTTATGTAAGACCAGGTTTATGACAGTAGGTGCGCAACAAATTATGTTTATTCAAATATGGTTTCCTCCTGTTTGAGAACATATCTCCTACATCCTTCTTGTTATGTTTCAACATGAGCTGGTAGACCATTTGTCTTGAGACTTCTCCTATATCAGTGTGAACCTGCCTTTATTTCTCCACCGTGAAAACCATGGAGAATGCTCGCTCTGAATCTGCCAAAGGTTCTTGCATCAAAATCTAGCTTCTTTCATAATCAAAGTTTTCATGTAACTCCATGAGTAATTGCATCAATTGTGTGTTCTCATTCCTCTCTGCAATTGCTTTGTTTAACCACATATGCAGCCTCCAGAGGTGCATTTGGGATTAGGCGCCAGGTACGACAATTTGTTCCATATTTTATTAAGTCTGGTCACATAAGCAGTCAGTGATAGATCCCGTTGAATTTGGTAGACCATAGGGCCATTACTCCGCCCATATCTACCTTGAATCTCAAGCCAAAGTTCACGTGAGGAAGATACGTACATGAACGACTCAACGAAATCTCTGGAACTTGAATTCCAAATCCATGACGTGACCATTAAATCCACCCGTCTCCATTGTTCAAAGATCACCGAACTAGCTGTTGGTCTGGGGAAAGTCCCATCAATGAAACCGAGTTTCATCTTTGTCCCAAGCGCTACATAAACGGAGCGACTCCATGGTAGAAAGTTTGTTCCATCTAATGGAGAAGAGGGTAGTGTCAAGCTCGAATTCTTAGAGGGATATATATATATAGTGCATCTCTTTCCAATTGTTCTGCAGCAGCTTTGCTGCTCGGACTCACAATCGAATCCGCCATAATTCAGCAATTCTCTATGCGCCATTGAAGTAAAATTGGTTTTAGCACCCCGAGATCTTCACAAGGAAGGCTCTGATACCATGTTAAAGTTTGATCTTGAAGAGATATGACACAGTGGAAGCCATGAAAATGAACATTCAAGCTCTGTTTTCTGTGAATTCGTGTATATATCAATGAGGAAGAAGATGATTGTGATTTATATACAAATGAGCTCCTATAACTATCACTAACAGATTAACTGACTAAGTAATGACGTGGCCGAATAGACATGAGAATAAATGAATCAGCATACACATCAGACGTAAGAAGTGAAAAAATAAAACAAGCGTGTGACAATAGCGACTTCATCTTGCGTCTACAATATCAGTGTCGTCTTCTTCATGGTTTCATCATCTTCAGGCTAGTGTTTGTTGTTGCTGCTACTGCTGCTCATGGAATCCATCATCTAAGAATATCATTTGATCTGAGGTTGGATCCAGACAAAAAGAGCAGAGTGGATAACTTACCAAGCTCTATAGCCGCCACAAACAGTTAAAGTTAATTAAGACATCTCTTAATCTATTGAAAGAGTTCAAATTTTAATAAGATTTGAGTATTGCAATTATTTACTTGGAATATGCTTTAGCTACAGGAATAACAATATGGGAAACAATCAATTCAATAATTCTGAGCAAAGGTCATACTGATTGATGAACTATGTTGTAAGAGAAGGAACAAAAATACGAACTAGTCTTCCTTTGGTTATCACATCAAGCACAGACCTCATTTGCGTATGAAACTGCCAATAAGTACCTGAAGGCAGGAAAATAGCAAAAACTTGGGGAGGTAAATGATTAGTTCTTTACCTGATAAACAGTAAGCCACATGTAAGCACAAGCATGAGTCAAGCATCAGCTACAACATATATAACTGATTAATTGTTCTTGAGCAAAAGCACCATTCTCCCTCTTCCATGCGAGTATCCAAAAATCGCGGTGAAGCTACAGAAACTACCATGTGATTCAAAGGTGAAAATTATAGAGACCACTATTAGCAGGAAAGAAATCAATATGGCTAAACACACCAAAGTCAAGATCAAAACTACAACATTTTGTAATGGTCGCTGACAACCAATTCAAGAATTGGTTAGCATATCATAACCACCCAAGGCAGTTATCAGATTTTATCAATCCTCCACTCATTTTTCCTTACTATATCCCCTCTAGTAAAGTAAATCAATCCAAGACCACTCTTGCTAACGAGATATATTGAAAGGAAAAAAGAAGAGGGCAATACACTCTCTCCTATCCTGTTATTGCTCTTATTTCAATAAATACTATTTCATATCAGGTAAACAAAAATGAGAATACACATCTATGCAAGCACACAAAAATATTACAAAGGACATAAATAGACCACAAAGACACACAATACCCGTAATGAGTATAAAATATTGCAAAACTATGGTGATATCCTGCACAAGAAAAAAGGTTGTGTAGATAAAAATGAAGACTTAGAAATTGAAGGAGGATGGCAAATGTAACAAGACGCAGATGACATTCGTTGGCGCTGAAGATAAAAGCAACACCTCACTTCTTCTATGTTCAAAATGAAAGTAAAACATGTCCTATCGTGATATACACACTCACACACCCCACCCCAAACACACACACACCCCCACACAATCCACACGCATACACTCACACAAACACCCAACACCGCACACGTGCATGCACACACACACACACACCACACCCAGGCACCACAAAAAAAAAGACGGACAGACAAGGAAATGGAAAATTCGAAACAAGGAGGGGGCATCATTAAGCAAAACTTCTCAAATTTGTGGCCGATAAAATTGAGAAAAAAATGCAGTCAATTTTTTCAGACGATGAAGTTTCATACTCTCGGTTGTCCTGCACCTGCAGCGTTTTCATGGCATCCGAAGTTCGTAGATATGTGTAAGAAGCACTTCGATTTGATGAAGGCCCTGGATTGGTAATTCTGCTGGCAAGGAAGCTACGAATAATTTTTCTTTATGAGCTTTCTCTAGACTATCATGGTCTTCTGAGTTGTCTTATAGATTGTTAAAGATCCCGAGCCCGCTTCTAAAATGATATAGTCAAAAAAGTGTCGTTTAAAGGGGATTAGGGCATATAGTTTAGTTATAGTAATCTGGTAGGGGGCACTGGTATATAGATTACGACGCCAAACAAGGGGGACACCCCCCCGTAACCCCCCCTCCCCCCCCCCCCCGGGCTGCTG
>NC_026148.1:14884690-14885869 GCF_000512975.1 Sesamum indicum | reverse complement strand
GTTCATCGTATTAGAGTGACGATTAGCCATGCAGAGGTGTGAGCAACAATACGTTGGTGTCGTAGCCTTGTTCTACAGTGGTGAATGATTGTGGGTATGTGTGGATAGGGGCTTTGCATGGAAGGTTGCGGGGGTTGGCTAAATGGTACCCGAGTTTAGTGAAGATAGCACTTGAGTTGCAACAAAGAAAGGTGCCGCCCACACAGGCCGCATGCATTTGCAGTAAGACCGGATGTCATGCACTCATGTAGGACACGACGTTCAAAAGGCAGGAAGTTGCACGCGCAGGCAACATCCAATGTTTAGACGACATCAAGTTGTGCGGCAGACAGCACCCTACATGCGGCAGACTAGTAGACAATGTGCGTCGCGGAAGAACGGGAATATATGCGCTCAGGCTGATTGATGATAGCAGTTATGTGTGGCACTTTTATGGTTGTTGTCTTCCCTATCGCATGTGCCATTATCCCTCATGACAACCGTCGATAGATAGGAGACAAAAATTTATTTTTTATTACTACAAGAAAATAGAAAATTATCAATAAAAAGTATTTAATCATAATTTTAATATCTTATCTCAATCAAATATGTTTTACTCGCAAGTAATTACAGCCTAAACTATTTACATTTTGAGATATAAAGAGACACTGTTCTTAAGTTAATTATGTAATTGGTTGAGTGTGGAAAATACTTGGCTAGGTCCAATAATAAATGACGTCTTGATTCTCATAGTTAGATGATATTCTTGTGCCAAAAATGCAAATTTTTTATTTACAACAATTACAAAATATTAAATATGTTATACTATTTTAAAAGCTACATTCACGTACTCATTAATATTTTCAATAATAATGATTTTAAGTTACTTATTAATGTATTTTCAATAATAATACGCGTTAATGAAAGACAGATATAATAATATAAAATAATCATTATTTTTGTAGTATAATCAATATTTTTTTAATACATAATTAATTGTGAGATAAAATAATATATAATGATTATAGTTGATGTAATATATTTTTTTCAAATGTATTTAAAATACTTTTTCTTAAGTTAAAGAATAGTTTTTACAAAATAATTAGGCAAAATTTCACTTTTGGTCCCACGCTTTAGGTGCTCAACACTTGTAGTCCCAAAATCCTAATTTTTTAACACTTTTAGTCCCGCGCCGTTAAA
>NC_026148.1:14874393-14874690 GCF_000512975.1 Sesamum indicum | reverse complement strand
CATCAACCTCTCTCTCTATCTCACCAAGCTCTCTCTCTCTCTTCTCTCACACACACACACACATACACACGTACACACACACACATTCACACACCTACACACACTGCACACACACCTACACACACTGCACACACACACACATACACACACCCACACACACTGCACACACACACACCCACACATCAACCTCTCTCTCTCTCTCTCTCTATGTCTCTCTCTCGCTCTCTCTCTCTCTCTCTCTCGCTTGCTCTCTCTCTCTCACATCAAGCTCTCTCTCTCTCTCTCTCTCTCTGTCTC
>NC_026148.1:14872380-14872647 GCF_000512975.1 Sesamum indicum | reverse complement strand
TTAAGCTCTCTCTCTCTCTCTCTCTCTCTCTCTCTCTCTCTCTCTCTCTCTCTCTTTCTTTCATCAAGCTCTCTGTCTCTCTCTCTCTCTCTCTCTCTCTCATCAACCTCTCTCTCTCTCTCACCAAGCTCTCTCTCTCTCTTCTCTCTCTCACACACACACACATACACACCCCCCACACACATACACATACCCACACACACTGCACACACACCCACACACACTGCACACACACACCCCACACATCAACCTCTCTCTCTCTCTCTC
>NC_026148.1:14861244-14872307 GCF_000512975.1 Sesamum indicum | reverse complement strand
CTTCACTCTCTCTCTCTCTCTCTCTCTCTCTCTCTCTCTCTCTCTCTCTCTCTCTCTCCCCCTTTGCCCAAGCTGAATTTCTACGCTTCCATCTTTCTTCAATTTAAATTTGTTGAGATTTTAAAAAGATTTACTTGAAATTCAAAGATTAGAATGAGGGAGGAAAAAGGAGTTTTGATTTACTGCAGCACATTTGGATTGGACATTCATTTCAATATTCAAATTGTTTCTTTAGTCAAAATCCGTTTTTCATTGTTACTGTTTCTTGTTTTAATTTGTATTGAATGCAATTCTTCATTCCCTCATCCGTTAGTGGATGTTAGTGCTGTAACTCTCAAATTGGAATTGAAGGTCATAATGGCCGGTTTGAATTTCTGCATTTATTGGGAAGGAATGACTCTCTATATAAAGCCTGCAATTCTTTCACTTGAGCACACACAATTCTCACTTTCTCCCTAATCACTCTCTCGGGTGCCCTCTTTCACTTGGCATTCATATTTCTTTCAAATTTTGGTATTTAAGTCTCTTGTTTTGATAAGCTTCTGAGTGTTTGATCGAGGTGTTCTTCGGTATAGTGCTAAAATCGAAAGAACTGTAACTGTCTTATCTTGGGAGAAATTACGTTGAATACGGGGCGTATATTTTCTTCAAGGCAATCAGTAATTCTGCGATTTGGTTAAATTAACGACTTCAAATTGGACTCAGAATTGTTACGATACAATTCTCATTGTAAGTTTTCGATTTAAATTTCTTGTCATAAATAGCGTTTCTAATTGCTTTATGTTATTTGTTCCAACGTGGCTTTAATTATTTTTGATTTCTAAATTCGATTGTAATATTTTAAAACATCACTTCAATTACTTGAAACCAAAAAATTTTCCAACAAAACTCTCATATGGTAATAAAATATAATATTTTGTCTTCCCTATTGCAATCTTTGATGCAAGAAAAGAAGGATATACACAAGAGGATCATACTAATTTTTTATATTTCATGCATGTCAAGTTTGATTATCTTGTCTAGTTCCTTTTTTGTGTAGCTCTTTTCTGCATTCAAATTAAATGTGTTGTATAAGTGCAAATTCCTTTCTTTTTAGAATAAATTGCATAAAAGCCCCCTTCAGGTTTAAAATTTAGCTAAAAACTTCCCTGTATTAAAAAAATAAGCAAAATATCCCTTGTGTTTTTCAAAATATTACACACTCCCCCTCTCGTTAGGAAGAATTATTTTAAAAATGCAGAAAAAAAAGAAAATTAAAAATTTGAGGTGCTTTGAAACTTTTTAGAAAAGTAGGTGATACCGCGGTGATTAACCGCGGTGTCACAACTTATATTTAAAAAGAAAAAATTCTATGTCACCGCGGTGACATTATTTTTTTAAAAAATAAATTAAATTAACCACTGCGGTTCGAAACCGCGGTGACAATTTTTTTTTTAAAAAAAAATTATTTTGTTTCACGACGAATCACTGCCAACTTCTCGTTAAAATTCCGACACCATCACAACAAGTTGTCAATCATCAAATATACCGTTCGACTCTCCTTGATGAGACGAACATTTTCTCTCAAATAATTTCAAGTTTTATCAACTGTAAATAATGAATTTTTAACACGACCACCGCACCTTTTTGTCGTCGATTCGCTGCCACTAGAGCGACCCACAATCACGGACCACCACCACTAGACTCGCCTCGACCTAAGGGTTCTAACGAGACCAACCTAGTTCAATTTAATTAAGTATTTGTTGAGATATGAAAATTTGAAAATTTTTTCGTCGAAAATTTGCGCTGAAACTGTTTGCTGTCATGAAGTGTTAATATGGAGAAAGATAGAGAATGAGAAAGATAAAGAGTCTTAATATGGAGAAGAAAGAATCTTTACCACGGATTGAATCTCATATAAAAAATAAAAAAATTAAGTAAGCCAATTTTGATTTTCTTTTTCGAAAAGCTTTATTTTAAAATTCAAAGGAAAAATCAAAGTAATTGTGTTTTCACTTTCAAGATTGAACAATTATCATGTTAAGTTAGTACTTTTATAATTTATGCTTGAAAATAAAAGATCTAAATAAATAAAGAGTGAGGACCATGAACATGTATATTTTTTTGTGAGAAAAAAAGAAAGAAAGAAAGATTTGTCATGTCTGTTGGACTCTTGGAGGCACTTGCAACGGTGGTGGTGGAGGGGGTGCTGAAAAATTAAAATTAAGTGGCTCTGAAAAGAGGACACCATTAACTCTCCAACAATAAGTATTGTCTACAAGGTGAAAATTAACATTTGTTAGAGCTTATATAAAACTATAAAATAAAATTGAAAGTTGGATGCCGTTGGATCATTGTGTAAAGATCTACATTGCTCGCTTCATTTGAGCCATGTTCCATCTTTTCATCTGTGCAGAAAGAGCTATTTAGAGGATGCGCGTGAGGGGGAGAGAGAGAAACAGAAATAATAGAAAATGGAAGAAACAACGACAGAGTGAAAAAGCAATTGATATGTAATAAATTATATATGTGAGCGTGTGTGTGTCTCTCTCTTTTCTCTTTCTTTCTCACTCTAAATTTGTAAAACCCCAATTGCTTTCTCACTCTTCTCATCTCTCGACTTTCACCAAATTCTTTCTCCTCCTAAAACCCTCGCCCAAAACCAACGGTTGCAAGCGTCAATCCATCTACCAACGCCAACGAGGAAGGTGATTGTTGTTGTGTCGGCCAAGCAAGAAGCTCGAACAGGTTTGCCGTTACTTCTTAGTGTTCTTGCTCTCACACCATCGTTTGCCATAACTTGTCAGTTTTCTTGGTCTCACACCGTCGTTTGCTATTCTTGGTCTCACACCGTTGAATCTAAACTAACAGTTGTTCAATTTCTTGCTTTCACATCGTTGAATCTAAACTAATAGTTCTGGAATTTCTTGGTCTCACATCGTCGTCTGTTGTTCTTGGTCTCACACTGTCGTTTGCTGTTCTTGGTCTCACACCGTCGTGTTACGAGCTCGACGGGAAGGGGGAGTCGGTCATGGAATTGATTAATATGAAGTCTTTGCAGCCATATTGAGACTATTTGTTCAGTCATTGCATTGGAATCTCAACTAGGCATTTTGAACAATACCCTGAAAAGGGGGTGTAGGTTTGATGGACATGAAAATATAGTCTTGAGATTCAAGAAGGCTTTAAATGATTTAAAATAGGATAATTACATTTATATCCCTTGATTGATGATCTGTTTACATAAATTACCCATATTTTTAGATAATTACACATACATCCATTAAAATGTCATTATCACTTACATAAATCACCCTTTTTCTTTTTTTTTTTTTAAAATTACACACCCCTCTTAAAAATGTTAGTATCACTACACAAACTACTCCTATTTTTTGGATATTACGGATAGTTTGTGTAATTATACAAAAAATAGGGGTAGTTTGTATAAATAAATTATAGTTAAGGGGGAGTACATGTAATTATCCCTTTAAAATTAGACCCAAAGTAGGGGTGTTCAATTTTTCATTATCCGGCAAAAAATTGATTGAACGAGAAATTCAGTTTTTAGCGGATACCGTACCCAAAATTCAATTCGGTATTCAATTTTTTTTTAAATTTCAGTATTCGGTTTGATCTTGATCTTTTGTGCAGGTTAACCGAGCTGAACCGAATACTTAATTTTAAAACATATTTATTTTATAATTATAATAAAAAATAATATATAAATATTAAATATCTTAATATCTATAGTTATAATGAAAAACAATAATTTTATGGTCAATACATATTTAGTTATTACAATTATTGATTAATAAATAATTTATAACTAATAAATTAATATTTTTTTTTAATTTTTGGTTAATATGGTAGAAAAACGAAATCAAACCAAAATAACTTCAATTTGTACTAAATTGAACCGAGTAATTCAATTCAGTATTCGGCACACCATTTCGGCGTACCAAAATTTCAATTAACTAAACTTGCAGTTCAGTTAATCGAAATGCCCCTACATGAGAGCCTAAAATAGTAGCATTGGCAAATACTTTGAAGAAAATGGGTTTTTTCGTTGCCCTAATGAATATGCGCTTTGCGTCAAAGTTGGTGATAATGATGGTATTCGCTTAATTGTTTTCATGTTGATGATGGTATTTTTAGCAGCAAAAATTCGGGTTTGTTTAAAGAATTTAAGAAAAAAATGTCTCTTGAAGTTGATATGATTGATCTAGGTCTTATGTCATATTATTTGGTTCGAGAGGCACAACAAAAGGAGGAGGGTATATTCTTTTCTCAAGCATGATATTCAAAAGAAGTTTAATATGCTTGATTGCGATCCCATGACACATGTTTGAAGATGAAGAAAAAGAGAATTGGTGTTTATTCAGTGTTGTTGACATGTACAAGATCGGATTTTGTACTTATTATGGTTATGGGTGATTGTGCTATCTCATGATATTACTTATTGTGACTTTGAATATGTGGCTGTAACTTCTTATGCTGTTTGGTTTAGAAAATTGTTGAAATAGCGACAAAATTTTGTGGTGGTGCTAAGAAATAGGTGTTTCATGACTGAATCAAAGGTATAAAAATACAAAGCATCATTTTATTAGAGAATGTATTGGCAACTCAAATATTTGAAGACCCAAATCAAATCGTTAAAGGTTGAAGATTTTCAAATATTGAGAGCATGTTTTAGAGTGAAGCACAAAGTTTCAAATTAATAATAATTTGAGCCAAGAGTTTGATCAATATTTTTATAAAGCAAAAATATGAGCCAATTATTTACTAGACTAGTTTAAAAGATGTTTTGGATATCTATATATACCTGCTTGTAGTTGGCATCTCGAAAAATTAGATATTTTATAAAATTATAATCCCCCTTGGAAATTGTTTATACTTTAAGGTGTATAGTCGGCTGGGTCGGTTCAGGACCGGCAGAGACTAGCCAAAAAAGCCCGAATCAAGATCATCCCATTACCGTTCATGATCGATCTTGCGGCGGTCCTGGGCCTTTAAGTGGGTTTAGATTGGGTCCATTTTTAAATTCAGACCCAACCCATAAATCAGTTCGGACTAGACTTACATCAGCTCAGATGTGCTTATTATTATTTTTTCTAATAATATTGAGGTTTTCTTTATAATTTAATTACTTAAATTTGTAATTATCTTATGAAATAAATAAATAATAAATTAAATTATTCAAAATTTGTTATATAGAAAAATAATAGTTAAGAATATATAATAAACTTAACTAATAATTTGACTAACAAGTTTACACTAATAAACTTAGATGATAAAAATTCAAAAAGGACTTAAAATATTTTTTTTAAAAGAAAAGGGTATTAATAAATTAAAATACTAAAAATTTAGAAGAGAATAATAAAAACAAAAAAGTTCTTAGATTTTCTAAAATATAAGAAAAATTAGAAAATTCAATTTAAAAAAATAAAATAAAAATTATATGACTACATTATTAAAAAAAAAAAAAAAAAAGACGGACCCAAGCTCATCTAGGACCAGCTGTCCTGGGTCACTGGGTGGGCTGGTCCCAAATATTGAATCCTGGGATCAGTCGGGTTTCAAGCGGGCATGTACCATATCAGCCTATTCTTTTTATTATTTTAATCCGATCTTTGATTAGATTAACCCACTGTGCATCTTGAATTGTACTATTTTCTTTCCCAGCCTGTGTCGGTTGGACAACATTTGAGGGATTAATATCTCTGTCGGTCAATAGACATACTGGAAAGGTGTTATGGTAAATTCACATGTTTTACTGGAAATTTTCATCAGGGAAGCGAGATCAAGGAACACACATATACAAGTTACCTGCATTGCGCTGTGTGCATAAGCGCATAACCAGGCACCGGAGCATTATGTTTTGACATGCATTCGGAGCAACAATTCTTGTACAAAATTGGATGTTCCTCTCACAGTACCTCATCAAACACTTTCCTTCAGAACAACTCAAACAGCTACAGGATCATTTCTGCTGTGACGGAATCCAAGAAACCGTATATTGTCAGAAAATGCGTTGCTCTCTTGCACGCCTGCGCCTCCTCTATCCCTAAATTGAAGCAAGTCCATGCCTTCTCCATCAGGCATGGGGTACCACTGTCAAGCCCGGACATGGGGAAATACTTGATCTTCTTTGTTGTCTCCCTATCTGGGCCTATGCAATATGCCCGCAACATTTTCGATCAAATTTTCCAGCCAAATATATTCACTTGGGATACAATGATCAGAGGCTACGCTGAGAGTGAAGACCCAGCTCCAGCTTTGCATATCTACCAACATTTACGTGTGAGTTCGGAGCGACCTGATACCCATACGTACCCGTTTCTTCTCAAAGCCATTGCTAAATTAATGGTCTTGCGAGAGGGTGAGAAAGTGCATTGTGCTGCGTTGAAAGATGGGCTTAAGTCGTTGGTTTTTGTTCAGAATGCTCTGGTTCATTTTTATGGTGTCTGTGGTCGGGCAGAGAGTGCTCTCCAGTTGTTTGAGAAAATGGCTGACAAGAATCTTGTGGGTTGGAATTCGGTGATTAATGGGTATGCTTTGAATAGTAGGCCTAATGAGACATTGACCCTTTATAGAAGAATGTGCTTGGAGGGTGTTAAACCAGATGGATTTACTTTGGTAAGTTTGCTTACTGCATGTGCTGAACTTGGTGCCTTGGCTTTGGGCAGGAGGGCACATGTGTATATGATGAAGCTGGGTTTGGATAAAAACCTACACGCTGCAAATGCGTTGATGTTGCTTTATGCAAAGTGTGGGAATATTAGGGATGCAAAGAAGGTATTTGATGGGATGGACGAGAGGAGTGTGGTATCGTGGACTTCGTTGATAGTTGGGTTGGCTGTAAATGGGTTTGGTGAGGAAGCACTTGAACTTTTCAAGGAGATGGACATCCGCAGGTTCGTTCCTAGTGAGATTACCTTTGTCGGAGTGCTATATGCCTGTAGTCATTGTGGTATGGTGGATGAAGGGTTCGCTTATTTTGATAGGATGACAAAGGAATTCCGGATTGTGCCTACAATCGAACATTATGGTTGTATGGTTGATTTACTAGGTAGGGCAGGTTTAGTGCAACAAGCGTATGAATATATCTGCAAAATGCCAATAGAACCTAATGCGGTAATATGGAGAACTTTACTTGGTGCATCTACCATACATGGGAATTTAACAATAGGGGAGGTGGCCAGAGACGAACTTAAAATGTTAGAGCCCAAACATTGTGGAGATTATGTGCTTCTTTCCAACCTGTATGCATCTGAAAAGCGTTGGTCAGACGTACATAACGTGAGGAGAACAATGCTTAAAGAAGGAGTGAAAAAAGTGCCAGGCTATAGTCTTGTTGAATTAGGAAACCGTATACATGAATTTGTACAAGGCGACAAGTCTCATCCTCAAACTGAAGCTATATATGCTATGCTTTCGGAGATGACAAGGTTACTGAAACTTGAAGGCTATGCACCTCATACGACGAATGTGCTTGCCGACATTGAGGAAGAAGAGAAGGAAACTGCTTTGTCTTATCATAGTGAGAAGATTGCAATTGCTTTCGCATTGATTAATACGCCAGGGGGGACCCCAATTAGGATTGTAAAGAACTTAAGGGTTTGTGCAGATTGTCACCTTGCAATTAAATTACTATCAAAGATTTTTGACCGGGAGATAGTTGTTAGAGATCGTAGTCGATTTCATCATTTTCGGGATGGAGCTTGTTCTTGTAAAGATTACTGGTAGATGGTTGAAACTTGAAAGTCACACATGTTTTGATTGATACCATTTTTCCTTGCCAATTTGTTTTGAAGCAGAGTAGAGACGTTCACGGAACTCAAAATAAAAAACAATCTTTGAACCTCTTATATGACCTGTAGTTTTTATTGGGTGCTGACATTACATTCTCTGAAATTGAAAGATCTTTGTAGTAGGCATCTGAAACTCTTATAAGATTTGTCTGCAAAAGGTTATGATGCTTGAACCACTTACATGAAAGGATACTTCTTTTTGGGGAAAAATACAAGCAACATCCTTGTCATATCGCAAATGAGTAAATTACTCTTTTATGAAAAAATAAATATTGATTTATCTCCCTATAGTTTTTAAAATACAATAATTTACGAGAATTTGATGGAAATATTTTAAATTATTTAATATATAAATTTCGAATTTATTGATCATAACGTACTCATAAAATAATTAAAAATTGAGAGTTCAACAATTCTTTTTTACAACACCAAATTACCCACACGTGTTTAATGAATTTGTTTTTATAAATTTGAAACTACTATTCAAATCTACAATATATTATTTTAAGATGTTAAATAATTATCCTCTCGCGAGCTTAAATTTTTAATTAAGGTGGTCATTTAACATAGTATCATAGTCAAACCAAATAAGAGGATTTGAGTTCGATTTTACTGCACTCATTTATAAAAGTAAGATCTCACATATACGATTTGTACGTGAGAGGGACATATTAAATTATCAATATTAACTAATTTGAACTTTTAGACGAAGTCCACGTTTGACAAAAAAACATACGCTATGTTTGTTTTTATTTTCAATTTATCTCCGAAACGAGTCAAAACATACTCAATGTTTGCCACCATTTAAAAACACCTTATTTGGGTGTTTTTAACTGTTTTAATATAAACACACACACACACACACATATATATATATATATATAAAAGACATAATTTGATAATAAATAGTAATTTTTGTCTCCCAAACACAACATTAAACATACAATACTTATTTTAGATTATTTTCAAAAACAAATCCAAACATACATACTATTTATAACACACACTTATTTATCTTTGTTTTTCTCTCTCTACTCCACAAAATACTCAAAAAAACGAATCCAACCACTATGATAACATTTTAAATGTATTTGGATGTTCTGAGTCAAATTATGATATGGAAGACTAAATAATGAAGTTTAATTTTTTTTCCTAATTACAATATACATTTCCTAAAAAAGAATTCTTAATATAGTCCCAAGTCAAAAGAATTTGTATGTGATTTTTCCCCTCACTATAATCCTTATGCCAAACCCTCAAGAAAAGTGTATAACTAAAGTTTTAGAGAAATAATTTTAAGTAACTCTGTCAAAAAAAAGTTTAAAGAATATTACACTACGTTTGGATTCATATTTTGGCATTTTTCGAGATAAGATAAAACGTACATACTATTTGTTTATGTGTTTTTTATATCTTATTTGTGTGTTTTTTTGTTTTTTAATTTTCTAGATATATAGTGTATATATATACACTTATATATATACATATTTATATATAAAAGAGATATGATTTGACAATGAACAGTAATTTTTGACAATAAACTACACCACTTATTTTAAATTATTTTAAATTACCTCAAAACACAAATTCGAACATACCATCTGTCTCCAACACACACTTATTTATCTCTATTTTTCTCTTTCGATCTCCAAGACACCAAAACAAAACACTCAAAACACAAATTCAAACACTGTGCTAATAATTCACCAAGTATTAATGATTCATTACCAGCCATATCATTCACCAAACACAAATATCTTTTGAGTAAATTACAATTACACCCATTTAAATTAAATTTAAGGAATAATTACACTTTTCTTTTGTGAGATATGGTGTAATTACACCAAAAATTCATATGGTTTGAGAAATTACATTTAACATCCTTGATGTTTGCTTATATTTAACAATGATATCTTTTCGATAGTCAAAATGTATTAAATTTGCTAATATTAACGAAAAAATCAGAAAAAGAATTTAATATTTACCCCTAATTGACTTATTACTGATTTATAATTACTCAAACTACGTTTTCACGAGTTAATGCATGTGAGATGGTATATCTTCACCGTTACATGGGTAGTTTAGACGAAAAAAGTTATTTCATCTGTAATAAGTCAATTTAGAGTAAATATACATTTTTATTCAATTTTTTTAGTTAATATCAGTAAACTCAGTGAATTTTGTCGCTATTGGAGGACTTATTTGTTAGACTTCATCAATCACAGCAAGTCCTTACGCGATTAGAGCTAATTTGAGGGGGTGTCGATGTAATTTTTTTTTTTTTGTGTGCTTTTTTGTGGTAATTGGCAGTTTGTGGATCTAACCCGCTCCATATGGGCCCATATACGCGCTCCATTATAACGGCTAGTTGGATTATCCAATTTTCTGCGTCTTCAACCAAACACACACGTCACAGGCCTTTAATTGGGTTGGTTTTTTTTTTTTTTTTAATAAAAAAATAGATAAAGAAACTAAATATAAGTGTGTGTGCTTTTTTATTATTTTTTATATATTTAATGTTATATTTTATTCTAAAATATCGACAAAGTTTTAAAATATCGATTTTGTAAGCTATTTAATTTATTTATAAATAATATAATATATTTAAAAATATTAATATTTATATATAATATAGCAGATATATTAAGATCATTTAAGTAAGCGTAATATATCTGTATATTTGATCAGCCTCTATGTATTCTATTTTACGACGTAAGAGAACGTATTTTTTTTTTAATAGCGTGATTTTAGATAAGTTTTCGGAGTATTTATGTTTATTGAAAATAGTTCATCTTATATTTTTGTTTAAATTTAAATAAGCATACAATTTTTTTTTCTTTTCACAAAAAGTTTTCAAATTTTTTGAAATAAATTTTAGTAACATTAAATTTATTTTTACATCTAATACTACTTTTTTGTCACTGATCGTATTTATTTTTAATTTTATAAAATTACTTATTTCTATACTATAGAAATTAAATTATTTATATTTCTTTTATTTATTAATGTTTCTTGAAATTATGGTTCTGGGCTACTACTACTGACAACTACCTCATCAATGTAATCCAACAACTATCATTTTACCCTATTCTATGGTCAGAGCACGTGACAGCCCCTCGGGTGCTTCCACTGCGGAGCACGTGACCGCCCATTGATGGTTGACCCGGATGCCCACCAAACCAAACCTCCAGTGTGCGCGCCACCATTTCCATTGCTGAAATTTACTCCTCGGAGTAATACTGTAAAAACCCATAAAAGCTTTCTTTCCTTCCC
>NC_026148.1:14789978-14861233 GCF_000512975.1 Sesamum indicum | reverse complement strand
AGCAATATCCACATGCGTCTATACATACAGCTATACACACACACACACTCCCCACATAAATTCTCTCAGGATCAGAAAAGGGTCACTGTCATTTCTGTTAATCCCCCGGTTTAGCTCTCTCTTATGCTCTAAGCATTAGCCCTTCCCCACTCTACCTTCCCTGCATTCAATTCTTTTTTCCACTTATTGTGTTTCTTCTTTTTCTTTTCGGGTGAAGATAAATCTTGGGAGAAAATGGCATTTAATTATGGATTTTCTGTAATATAATCGGATTTGGGTTTTGGGTTCTCTTTCTTGGATTTGTTTGCACGAAATCTTGCAACGGAAGAACCCTTTTGATTTTTTTCGCTTAAGATATAGTTAAATTGCCTTTTGGTCTTTCTTGGATTTGTTAATGGGGAACTGTTTCGGGACTGCGAAGAAATCGGCGGCGGAAATCGCGCCGTCGGAGATGATAAAGTCGCAGCCGGCGGTGAAGCTCTACGGCCCGCCGAACAGCTTCGCGACCTCGCACATCCGGTTGGCTATCCTCTACAAGCCCGTCACTCTCCACTTTGTGCCCTCCGATGCGCACCAGAACCCGACTCTCATCTACAAATCCGACGTCGTTTCCGGCTCCGTCGAGGACATACTCCGTTACTTGGACACCAAGTTCCCGGACCCGCCGTTGACTGTCACCAACAACACCACTAATAGCATCTGGGGTTGGTGCGGCGAGACGACGCCGTTGGTGGTGTGGGTGGTGGTGCTGCAGCACCGGAGCATGAACTGGCATTTGGAGAGGATGGTGAAGTGGGCGGAGGACATGGTGGCGCGTGGCGGGAGCGTGAGGGGGGATCCGTCGATGGGCAGCCCGCGAATGGAGGTGAAGAAGTTTGGGAAGAGCTACTCGCAGCTGCTGCAGGTGATGCTGGAGCACGCGCAGATGGAGGAGACGGTTCTCTTTCAGATCCTCGAATCCGCTGATCGAGGTATTCTTTTTTTAATTTATTATTATTCTTTGTCTGTTTGGATAATGTTTGTTAAATGAGCAAGGTACAAGTAGTGTTGTTAGGTACAATGCTTCTTTGAGGTACCATAGGCTTTATAGCTTGCACCATGGTTTGGTAGATGTAATCTTGTGTTTTGTCCTTGTTAAGTTAATGTGGACTATTGTCTATGCAAGCCTTCTCTGTGTGTATGTGTGTCTGTGTGTTTTAGTTATTAATTTTAAATTAAATTAATATGGGATGAAACTTTTTCAATTTGATGCTTTTATGGAGTGATCAAGAGGGTATAATCTGTAGTAGGGTATGGGAGATTTTGATCATGAACTTTTTTTTTCTTTGTTTTTTTGGGAGAAAGGAAGATTTTTATTCATGTACATTGAACAACTCCACTAGATTAACAAAAATGAAAATGTTTGATACGGTGATTAAGAGCATAGTAATGGATTAGAACCCGTTGTTCCATTTCGTGGTAGGGAATGATAATAGTTTGTTGGTGAGACCACGGATGGATTGCTTGTGATTTTCTTTGTCAGTAGTAGTTTCAGAATAGAACCCTTTTTTTCGTTTCAAAAGTTTGTATTCTTGATGTCCAACTTGGTATTTGTTCCGACCACATCCGGGGTTGTTAGTCGCAACGTCACAAAAGTCTAAATGTACGTACGGGTGATAAATCAAGTGAAGCTGCCAAGTGGTGAGTTGTTAAGTAATTGATTCCCTAGTTATGATTGAGAATTTATGATATGAATATGGAAGGTTGACTTTCTAGAAACTCAAGAATTCAAGCAAAAGTTTTATCTTTGTATAGGAAGTATTAACCATGAAAAAGACAAGTTTTTAAGAGCTGAGATACTATTTGTGGCGGAAAATTCAGAATAAATTTTGAC
This sequence comes from Sesamum indicum, assembly GCF_000512975.1. NCBI lineage: Eukaryota > Viridiplantae > Streptophyta > Magnoliopsida > Lamiales > Pedaliaceae > Sesamum > Sesamum indicum. The sequence continues at coordinate 14,859,360 of NC_026148.1, read as the reverse complement.
CAAGGCATGGAGATGGTGATGTATAAGGTTGGAGCGGCGGAGTCGGAATCCTGATCTCTGTGCCGCAGATCTTTTGCATGTGTTTGAAAATGATGGATGGAAATGGAGGGAAACTGTGAATTAGACGGATGAACTTATGTTACGTGCAATGAAATACTGCAGTTAGGAGAAAGCTCTAGTAACATGTGCATTAGCTGATCTATTACAGTGTTTATAGAAGTCTGAGGAAACATAGGTACAAACTTCTATTATCTTTCCATGGAAGAAACATTGTTCAGTTTGGATTTGAGAATAATCCAACCATGCCTCATCCAATAACTTGTCCTTTTGTTGCATGATAATGTCTTTGTGGTGGTTGATAAAGCAACAGGTTTATTGCCAGTTGTCAATAATTGAACATGTCCTGTCTCAGGATTGTGCAAATCTGCAAACGAGGAACACGCAAAGCACCTACCGATAATGAATGGCATCAAGGAAGAGATAAAGATCATAGGAGTTATGAATCCTGGGAGCCCTGATTACCAAGAGGCCCTTGTCAACCTTTCATCCCGGCTCAAAAGATTAAAGGTTGGGTTCTCATTTCCGACAGAACATCTAAGCTAATAAAAGATGAATCCTGTCAAGCCATTTTGCTTTTCTGATGAAGCTATATATTATTGGACATCAAATGATTATAATTATTTCTCACCAGGAAAACTGCAAACAGCACTTCGAAGAGGAGGAAAAAGAGCTACTGCCACTGATGGAGGCCACAGAGTTAAATAAACCACAGCAAGCGAAAGTACTGCAGCAATCGTTGGATGTGATGCGCGAGACACACTCCCACTTGTTTCGCTTTTTCATGGAAGGCCTACGACCTCATGATGCTATGCAGTACTTTGATTTCATCAAGAGATACTGTGACAATGTCCGAGTATCACTTATGCTACACATGATGGTTGATCAATAAACCAAGCTTGTGGCTTTGCTTGGCAGTTGGTGCAAAATTGACAAGCAACCGTTGGTTTTTGCATTTAGGCTTGTGCAAATGGAACAGGTGAACGTGTGTTTCTGCTTTTTCGTGTTTCTCAGTGTGCGTGGTCCATGGTTACCATCAAGTTCAGACTGTATTGTTTAGTGATTTTACTCTTTCTTGCTTAGGCGCAGGCAAAAGATTGAAAGTGTAGAAATTTCACCTGCTACAAGGCAGCCCTGTTTGTAAATTCACTAAATTGTGAAAGTATTAGCGTAGAGATTGTATTGATTGACATAATCTTTGAAGAAGGAGAGTTGTTGATTTTAACCCAATTTTTATGTATATATGAGTTGTGGTGAATGTAGATGCATAGTTTAAGCATCAGGTTCCCCTCTTTTCCTTTTCAACTTTGCTTTTATTTTCCAGCTCTTTATGCTCATGTCCCAACAGAATCTGTGGAATTTGCTAAGCAGGCTGGCACTAGAACCCTTTATTACTGTAAATAGCCATACCAGTTTTCTTCTTCTGCATTTTGTTCCCTAAGTAGGTTGCTAAATAGCTTTTGGTACCTTATATTCCAGCGTCGTTAGTTTAGTCCCCAAGTTTTTCCTAAAATGATCAAAGTTAGTACTGACCGTTAGTTTACTATTTGAACAAATGAAGGGAAAGTTTACTATTTGAACAAATGAAGGGACTTTTTTGGTCAACTAACGGACGATCATTTTAGAAAAACTTGGGGATCAAAATTGATGAGGGTGGAACATGGGATACCCTCCCCCTGGTCCTAAAGTAGGAGGATGCGTCCTTTGCGATGAGGATAATTTGGAGATACACACGCATTTGTTCTTTTAATGCCATTATAGTCAAAGGTGTTTGACAGTTGTCAGACGGACCATACGGTTTTTATGGCTCAACAGAGAGTGGCAGTTGGACATAGAATGGGCTTTTAGGAAGTGGAAAGGCAAACACATCATTAATATGGCTTTGTGTGCATTACTTGGATCCAGCGTCTACCACATCTGGAGGGAACGCAATTTGAGGAGGTTCAAACACACTGCAAGGACACCGGTCACGTTAGCTAGCTTAATAATAGAGGATGTTAGACTACTAATTATGAGCATAAATCTTCCTAACTCTGTTAGTACTAGTGCACTTTATCGATTGTGGCGTATCCCTTGGCCTATTGAAAGAGAGCATAACTTATGAGCACTGTTGTACTATACCCATTTTTTTCTTCTATGAAACTTATCTTTTCCCAAAAAAAAAAAAAAAAAGAACATAGGATGCCAAAAGTAATTTAATGCTAACAAAAAGTGAAATTATAGGTATTATTCTTATTTTTTTTTTCTATTTTATAATAATTTATGTTATTCCTTTTCCTCCAAATTGGTATAAGAAGAGGCTGTTTTGGGTGACCTTATAAGCTGTTGAAAGCATCTTGTAAGATGTTGAATAATTTATAAAATGTTAAAAAGTATATGATAATTTTTTATTTTTTATTTATAAATGAGCTTATAATATCCTTTAAAGCAAAAGGAGTTTTTAATTTATTTTTAATTTTAACAAATTCCTTTAATTTTTTTGATGATATTCCTAGTATCTATGCAAGTACCAATCCTTCATGGGGCCAGTTACGTAAAATGATATGCTTATTCATTATTGTTTTCACATTACAGTACTTACTCTTATTAATTATTGTTTACATGTTCATATCCAGATTTAATTCATTTACTTATAGAGTAAAAAAAAAAGACATCATAATAATAGAAAAGAAAAATAATACAAAAAAAAAATGAAAAATTGAAAGAATTTTTAACTTTGTTCATGTTATATTACATGTTATATCGTCTCTTTTCCTGCATAATACATCCGCGACATGCCTTTGATCATCTATTGGTGATTTTATCAACTAAAAAAAATATTACAAGGAATATATCACAAACCTACTTTAGAGATAATTGATAAGAAATAAAATTTTAAACGGAAAAATAAAATAACTAACTATTAACTTTTTCAACTTGCCCATTTCTTTTTAAAACAAATCTTATTTCAGAAGTTAAATCAAAAGTTGGTTGATCAGCTAATAAAGACTAATTTAATACTTTATTGTATTTAATTGAACTAGTTGTAGTTTTCTTATTTTAGTTTTATGATTTTTTATTAATAATATATCATGTTAATTATATGTATTCTCCTAAATAGTATAGTGTAATATTTGTAAATTTGTAGGTCGTCAAAAATTAAAAAATTAATTATATAATATACAACTTCCACATGGAACGTCACAATGTTGGCAAGTCAACTATGAATTGTGGGGTGTGTATCAAAAGTTTATCATATACAGACGAGGACAATGACTTCTATGGAATCATCAAGAGATCATTCAATTCACATACTCACTTATTCCAAACTTGCACATCATTCTGTTCAAGTGTCGTTGGAGCGGTCCAGTAAGAAACATGAAGGTACCCCCGCGCTATCACCTCGTAGATGTAAACTTCAAAAAGGTGTACCAAAAGAATGAGCCATTTATACTTGCACAACAAGCAGTATAAATGTAATACGATGAGCACCCAAGTATGAAGAGGGGCAAAGCAGATTGGATGGATGTTTGCAAAATGTTGATGAGTCCAAGTGGATTGTGATCGCATATCAGCCGTAGGAAGTCGTACTAGTCTCTAAAGTTGCTACAGATAATCAGTCGTACGATCTACATGGTTCCAATTGTTTACAAATTGTGGTCGATCTTTTGATTGCACACCAGCAGGGTGCAGGTACTTCACGGACTCAAACTGGTCAAACTAATAATAAAGATGAAGACAAGTTCGAGGACTATGAGACTGACGAGAATGATACGAGGTTACATAATGTATATTTTTTTGATAAAATATTTCTATTTTGCAATGTTTTAAAATAAAAAAATTATAATTTGTTTTGGTTTTTTTAAAATTTATTTTTTTGGAATGACCAATTTAATTAAAAAATCGTTACAAAGACTATTACAATGTAAGGGCAGCCAACTTCTGGCGCTAGGGGGGAAATAAAATTTTGTAACGGCCAAAACGCAAACAACCATTACAAATGCAGTTACAAACTAAAATTTTTGAAATCAAAATAAAAAAAAGGTGGGGTTTTTTTTTTTCGATTGACCGTTACAAAGACTGTTACAATGAGAAATTATATCAGCTATTACAAGAGCAGTTACAAAAAACAAGCTATCTCAAAAATTCAGATTGCAAAAATACAATATCTTTACATCTGAGCACCCGATTCATATCAAATCTAAATATATACAAGTATATGTCCATTAAATAATATTACACGGTATGATTTTAAATCACATGGCCTGATTTAGAAATACACCATCTTGAACGATTACTATTACGTTCCAGGAACCATATCCCGAATCCGTATACCCAAAAAGGCTACAACATGGCTGAATGGGTTCTTTTATAAGTGTGATCATATTAATCGTTTGATATTAATTTTGACGGCCCGATTAACTCATGAACTTCAACACTGTAAGATGATAGTTACATCAATATAATACTAACATTTATAAATATGCAAATTTATTGCATACTGCGTACATGTATCATTGTCAAGTAAATTTTTATTTTCTTTTAATGTATTCCAATTATATTGGTCCACTACAATGATACGTTTCCATAATATTATATCGTTGAAAACGACATTTTTAAAAATAATTTTAATAAAAAAATTATTAATTTGAAACACTCTTTGTAACGACTTTTGTTACGGCAATGAACAAAACGACGTCGTATCCGTACTTTGTAATGTCATTTGTAACGACTTTTTAAACAGTTACAGATACTGCATAATTTTTAACGGGTTTTCAATTATTGTAACTTTCTTTGTAATAATTTTTGAAACGAACATTATATATATAAACAACACTTTGCTGATTTTTCTTCTTCCCCTCTTCTTCTTCACTATTTTCTCTCTTTCTCTCTCATGCTGCCAGCACCCCCTGCCCCACCCCCTCCCTCTCTCTATCTCTTTCTTCGTCCGTTTTTTTTTTCTAGTAGATTTCTTCGTAGGAAGTTTCTTCATTTATATGCATCCTTGTCTTCTTTTATATGAAGATCTCAATATTTATCAACTCATCTTATCAAACCTTCAACCTTTTGGATAAATAACTCAAACTTTTGATCAATTCCATACTCGAAACATCGCCTCCGTTAGAGATTTGAATATTAATATGTAATATAAATAATTATTTTTTCGATAAAATCTAAGGTTTGATATTATTTTTTAAGCAGGTGATGAACATTTGCCAAAAAGCAAGCAAACGGACTGAAATTGTTATTTTTGGAGATCTAAAGGAGTAAAATATTCTTTAATCCAGTCAAAAGACTAAAATTTTCATTTTTAGGAAAAATAGGGGACTAAAATTGCAATAATAAAGTTAAGGGACTAAAATTGAATAGTAGTATTATTCAGGGACCAAGACTGTAATTCCCCCTATTACTGTTAAATAGTCATTCTCTCTAACAATATAAAATTTTAAAATAGGTGATTGTTTTAACACTTTTACCTAATTAAATTGTAATAAAAATAATTGAACACGCACTAAAATTTGCATCATTGTATATATTATGTGGAAACCATATATATATATATATATTCATATATCTACATGCTTTGGATAATGAACACAAAAACAAAGGGAAAAGATCACCCTAAAGTAGATGATTAACTTTGTATAGTAAAGATACACATTTATTTCTTAAACATAATTATATTTACAACTCCTGAAATTTGAGTATACTATAAAAAGTCCCTTAATTTTTAAAATTTACACTCCATCCCCTAGAGGTATGACAGTAGGACTCAGGCTGAACAGTGTCGTTCTCAAAAATTAAGGAATATTTTTGAAAATACACACAAAATCCAGAGAATATATACGAAACCATCCCCAGTCATATTTTCACAAATTCTAGCCCAATTTTGAACCATATACGATAAGTGCATTGTTACACTTGTCATGTGATTGGTATATAGTTCAAGGAAAATAACCAATCATATGATAAGTGTATTATACTTATTATTATGTGATTGTTGGACTTCGTCAGACGTGCTTTGGATAAGAATTTACCATCTTATTCTGTCTTACATTGTCGAACTTACCATTCTTTGTGGACGCGTAGCAGTAAACATGCAAATAAAATCACAACCACCAAAGCTGTCGGGCCCGGTATGCTTTTCTTGCAGCTCCACCCTTTGTGATGGGGGTGGCGGTTGTTTCCTGCACCGGCTGCATACAAGGGTATCATTCCCCCGCCTCCCTGCGCATTCGGGGTGCCCGATCCGCCACTGTTTGTGTTTCCACCGGGTTGGCTGCCGCCATTAGTTCCATGGCCGAGTTTGCTTTGGTGAGCTATGGTTACGTCACTTCCTTGATCATACCTGTTATTGATGATCAATTGTTCACTTGCAGCTCTACGTTCCGTCTCGCCCTGTGAATGAACTGCGCATAGGCATCATTTAGTACATTGGTTGATTTACACTCTGCCCAAGTTGGGGAGTGTTATATTATGTTACACTATGACCAAGTTTCTGGTTGGAAAATTCTTGCCCCAACCTGGTTTGATCGAACCAATCCAATCTAATTGATAACTTTATTTAAACTGTACACTAATAATATGGTAAGTGTATATTACACTTGCATGTAATTGGTTCAAGTTTAGCCAAATCAGGTCTGGACAAGAATTTTCCATTTTTATCGGGACCATACATGTTATATGTTGGGGATCACCTTTGTAATTTTACTATAATTGTGGGATGAGGAATTCTAGTTGCAGTTGATATGTGGAAGTTTATTGTAGATTACTGAGAGGGTATTTGGATAGAAAAGAACTGTGATGTGAGATGTTAGAAAAAGAAAATTATGAAAAGAAATAATCGGAGTGCGAGAAGATGGGAAAGAAATATGGCGCACTTGTGCAGCAGAGGATTTTTGGTGTAGAATTACCTACTGTTGTTAGCACTTGTGCACTTTATCGCTTATGGCGGATTCCTTGGCCTGTCGAGGAAACCGCTTATATTAAGCAAGATGTATTGTACTATTATACTTCTTTTACTTAATTAAATTTACCTTTACCGAAAAATATGGGAGAAAGAAGAAAGAAAGAAAAATAAAATTGTAAATGTGATTTATTAAAAATATGTAAGTTTGTGAGAAAAAGAAATGTAGAGAGGTAAGGTGTGAGAGAAAAAAACTTAGAGTAATAGGATAAGTGGAAAAAATAAATAATTATGAAATTATTAAAAAAAAAATTAAAAGTACTATTTTGACCCTTTTTTTTTTTTTTGAAGTGAAGAAACAAATTAAGGATAAATTTGATTATCAAAAAGTTAGTATGATAAAAGGTTTTTTGTAATAGTATCGATAATCTTACAAGCTCGTGCATTTTGTAAAATATTTTCAAGCTTATAAGATGTCAAATTTTATAAGAGTTCGAATAAAATAACATGACGGAGCTTATAAATGGTAATAATGATAATGCTGTAATTAATTTGAAGGAGATAAGATTTTAATATTAACTTAGGAACCCTTTTACTTTTCAAAAATTATATTAATTTATATAAAAAATTATCAAACACATTGTACGTAACATCTTATAAGTCTCGAACATTTTCTAAGATGTTTTACAAAGTTTATAAACTCGCCCAAATATCCGCACACATATTATTGTATCATAGTAACAGATGGAGTTATAATCTATGTTTTGATAGTTCTTGACAAATTATTCAATGACTAGTTTACGTATTTTGATCTAATAATATTAATCCAAATTTTACCCTTTTCTTGATTTATTCTTCAAATTTGCAGATGTAAAGTTGGTATTGGACTTTTCAAATTGTTTAGAAACTTTTACCCCTATTGAAATCTACAGTAACACGATTTTAATATTATGGAATATTTATATTTTATTGCTATTTTATTTTGATATTGATCCTATATATATTTATATATAAATTTAGCTGCTACTGATTAGTTAGTGGAAAAATAATATATTTTTGCAGTCAATTTACTAAATGTGTATCAACCAGCAATCATAGTGGAAGCATTATTTAGATAAACATTAAATTTTTTTCATAATTAATATTCAATATTTAAAAAAATTTAGATAACAATTATTTGAAAAAATTAAACATAAAATATACTAATCGAAATAAAATCTAGCATTTTAATTTTTAGAATGAATAAAAAAAAAAAACTGCCCCCCCCCCCACGAAAAATTCTCACCTTAATTTTTATCTACTTCTTACTAGCTTTTATAAATACTCAGCAATTTTTTTTTAAATTATAGGTCACATGGGTTGGTCATACTTGTCTTATTTTATCAGCATGTCTTTTCTTATTTCAAATCAAATAAAATTGCTTTCTCTCCCAACCAATTTTGGTCGACCCTCATAATTAATTTCTGTCACATCAAAAATACATATACATATATTCTTAATTCTCACACCTATATACCTATATTTGGAAACAATTACTCCAAACATATTCTCAATTTTCGCACAAAAATCAATAAAGCATTTTCTACACAAATACAATTGTTGGAAACTAAAAATGAAAATGAAAACACAACCAATCGGCTCTTTTCCGATAATTCACTTTTGTATAATGCAAAATGGATCGCAAGCACTCCCTTAATCCCATAGAAAAGATAAGAAGGAATAAGACGTGGATAAAAGCTTATTAGAGAAGTATAGAACGACAAACAGACTCGTGGGCTCGAACCCTAACAAGGTATACCAAACCACTAGTCCATCGTTCATCAACCGTCACATCCACTTACTAACGGCCCATCTTACAAATTCCTCGTCTAGAATCAACATATCAAACTTGAAATAGTTCAAACGCTAACCACGCAAAACAAGAAACACGGATCCAAATATCAATCGGGCAAGTAAGCATATATATACATACCTGCAGGAATAGGGCTTGCAGATGGAGAAATGTAAGAAGAGAACAACTGCAAGGCCATGATCACAAACACCACAGCTCTTTCTTTGCTCCTCATCTCTGCTTCTTACTTTCCAACTATATATGTTGTCTTAAGCAGCTTTCTTGATTCTTCACTCCTCTCATGTGTGTGCGTGTATATATATATATATGTGTGTGTGTGTGTGTGGTTGTTCATAAGTTGTTAGTCCATAATTGCGCTCTCTACTTTTACCAAAGTCGTTAAAAGCCAACTTTAAAGCTAATCCACTTGAGAGGATTGGGGGACGTTGGTATACATCATTGCACCCCTCGAATATTTAGTAGATAGTGTTCGAGAATGATAAGGAATTGAGATATATGTTCTCTACTTTTTGAGCGCGTGAGAAGTGAGTTTAGGATTCCAAATTCGTAATAATAAATTTATTAGGCTTGTCCCAACAACTTTAGTTATTTGATCATTTAAAATATGTAAATTGTGTAATTCTTGAATTATTTATTCCAGCATTGTTATGTATATGCAAGTTGCCTAATTTTTTATAGATTTCGGAATGATTACATTTTTCTTTTCTAAAATTTGATGCAATTACACTAAATTTCCTGTTATTTGGACAATTGAACTGCAATTTTAATCTTGTAAGTCTCAATTTAATGGCAACTTTAGTCCTTTTGACATAAAAATATCAAAATTTTAACAGGGCAAATTGGGGCTTAGTGTTCTGACTACCAACAGGGCAAAATTTCAATATCGGACTTATTTTAAATTTAAATCCTTTCTCCAAATAAAGCTTTAGATTATTAAAGCAGGTAGTAAGGAATCAAAACACTGTGAAATGCCACGGAAACATTGTACATAGTCAAAAAGGAAATTAATTGACGATTAGAATTATGGTTTAACCCAAGAATATTTCTAAGTGGTTTTGTTCCTTTTTTCTTTTTTATAATAAGAGTACTGAATTATTATAATTGAAATAAATTGATTACAATTATTCATATCGAGTATCACAGCAATCATATTCTGATCAATAATATAAAATACACAAAATCTAACAAACGCCTACTATTACAGTACAAACACCACCTACTATTCAATAGAAATAACCTCTATACATAAGGTGGAGTTTGAACCCATAACCTTTAAAATCATGAAATCTCAACCTCATCAATTAAATTAGACCTGATCGACGATTTTGTTCCTTTATGTGGCCTAACAAAAGGTGTGACATTTGGAATGGGGCCTCAAACATTTATACAAAGAAAAGGCACTTTTGCTTTTAGGCCATTTTTATACTTTAGAATAGAATTCATCGAAAGCCAACTACCTCTTATTGAATTGCTGATGCACAATGTTCTTTTTTTAGCGGGTAAAATTGAATTTATCCCATTGTGATAAGTAAAATAAATAAATATTTTACTGTGAAAAAAAGAATTAGCGAATTATTCTCGTGTGTTTTAAAAAATAAAATAAATTACCCCTTTATCAATAGTTTAAATAGGGATAGTTAAATTGCTTCATTTTTTAAAACACAAGAGGTAATTTATAATTTTATTTTTTGATAATTACACTCCTCTCTCCTGAAGTTTAGTGTAATTATACGTACACCCCTTGTGATTTGAGAAATTACATCTAGCACCCTTGAGTCTTGCTTTCGTCCAACAAATAAGTCTACATGTTAGTCAAAATTCACTGAATTTATTAATATTAACAAAAAAATTAAATAAAAATTGATATTTATCCTTGATTGACTTAAAACGGACTTATTGCAAATCAAATAAATTTTTTCGAACTAAACTACTTTATATTGGTCAAGATATACCTCCTCACATGAATTAATGCATGAAGACGTATGAGGGTAATTTGATCATAAAAATATTTTTTTGACCTACTATAAGTCAATAATAAATCAATTGGGGGTAAATATAGATTTTTTTTTCTATAAATATTAACAAATTCTGTGAATTATAACTAACAAATAAACTTATTTATTAGACAGAAGTATGCCTCAAGGGTGTTAAATATAATTTTTCAAATCATTAAGGGTCTGCATGTAATTGCACCAAATCTCAGAGGAGGGGGAGTGTAATTATCCCTTTTATTTTTTCAGACTGAATTTTTTACTCATTTATCATATTACAGGAGAATAAATTGTATTTTTTCTTTTTTTTAGCACTAATTATAGAATAATTAAAAATAGAAGAAATTACATCGATGCTATCTAAACTTATATTTAATAACAAAAATATGGGATAATCTTATTTTTAATATGTTAACTATTTCATTAGATCAGCTTCGGTATCCTATATTTTAATCTAATTAATTTTAGGACCTAACATTTCTTAATTTCATCATTATTAGCACCCGTCATTAATTTGACCGTGAAATCTAACGATCAATAGCACATGACACTCACGTGTTGAAGGCTGCGAGAGCTCTCTCATCCTTCCTGAAATCACTCCAAAAAAAAGGACTCGAAATTGAAACTTTACTACGACCAAATAAAAATCCGAAGTTTTTGAATTGTGGTTCCATAATTTAGAGATTGTGACAATATTAGTCCTGTAAGTTTGAGTAGTAACAATTTCAATTTTCACGTGTAAAATAAGTGGAAAATTTCTTTCCAAAAATGGCAAAATTTCCAAAGTTGCATGAGCCTATCGGAACAGAAGTGCACAAACCTTAAATATAATCAGCAAGTTTTATCATCTCAACTTTACGAAATTCTGCATTGTGTCATTTATAACTATTTTTCCACTAAATTTTTTTTGTCAAAAAAACATCACAAGCAGTGCACATGTGATATTTAAGAGTTATGCGATGTGATATTTTTCACATATACACAACATGTGATGTCAAAAAAATCAGCAAAAATACGGTCATATATGGTAAAGTGCAAATTTCTCAAAGTTGAGATGGCAAGTTGACACACAAAAAAGAAAAATTTAGATCCCAAAATATGAAAGCGAGCATAGTTCGAATAACAAAATATATATAATTCACCTTATTATTAATGTTAGACACTCTTCTGTTTTCTTTATACTGTGGTCAAGGCATACGAATAGATGTTCTACCTATTATCAAAACATTAATCATTTTTTTAGTTGCAACTAATATTTTGACATCGCATATAAAAACAAAGACTAATAATAATTGTGGAGCATAATTCATCATTACTCGTCTCAGTTTTTCAACAATTTCCTCTTGTACCCAAGTGACCACGTCTATATTCTTGGTATGCAATTGGTCAGCGCATCCTAGAATATATATTTTGCCTTTTAAAAAATAATATGTGCAAGCCACGCATGTAACCACTTTTCAGTGAGATTTTCCACCGAATAGTGATGTAAGATGGCAAAGGGTAAATCTCGCATATACCGGGTAGTGAAGTGTAATGAAAAGTAATTTTGCTGAACAAATATAAAAAGTATTATAGTTTAAATGATAAAATATAAAATATAATTTATTTAAAAAAAAGAATAAAAAATAGAGAGCAAAATCATTTTTAATGATCACTTGCTTAAGGAATAAAGATGAAGGAACCAAGCTCATGACAGCCACATGGAATAGAATCCCACCAAAACCAGGTAAAAGAGATGTTGCTTCATGATCTTCTTTAGTTTTGGCAATCATGAAGATTTCTTTTTTTTTTCTCTCTCTCTTTTTCCCTCAAAATATATATTATAATATATATATATATATATATTACTATATTCACATATATTCTAGTATTATCATGAATTGTACCAACCTGTCTAATTAGTATTTGTATGAGCTTTAAATTAACCGTATCGTATTGAACATAAATAAAAAATTCAGTACATGTCGAAAATCATCAAACAACCACTGAATCCCCTATTGGAGAAAGTCCTGGTATCTGGGACTCATGCAGTCATCCCAGCAGAATGACATGCGTTATCAAAATATTATGGTTAATTCTCAATCCTAGCATTTATAAATATAATGAAAAGAGATAAGTGCGGTTTCTGATTACTACAAAACTTTAAATACAACCCACTGAAAGTCTACTACCTATGCAATTATGCAGCTCGAGCTCCCAACTCAAGATATTACGTTGGCCCACCTAGTAGTACTAATAATCCACTTATAATGCAATTCAGCTAGCCACTGCGACTTATTCCCTGAAAATTGTATGGGGAGAAATGAGATGCCTACTCAATAAGTATAACTAATTGGTGCATATATACAAACATACACATACGCAGTAAGATCATTTTCATGCAATGACACCAATGCACACATTTTCAACATGCAATCACCACAAAATTATGAAATAACTAATCTCACCACCATATATTTGTCCGCGATACAATATATTCATAATCATCACACACACAAGTCTTAAGATATCCGATCATCAATTAGTATCACATAGCACATAGCCCATATGATATGTCACAGTATCAATAATATAACACAACCCGTAAGATATGTCGCAGTATCAATAATATCACACAGCACACAGCTCGTATAATATCACGCTATCTCTATCGATTAATGACTGCACACAACTCGTTATTAATCATATCATCATAGGCCGTTGCAGTATGTCTTCCGTTAGACAAGTCATCTTTTTATCCCAATTCACAGTATTTTCATAATTAATTTCATTATTTAATTCCATCCAACAATCAATTTCCCATCAATCACTTCATCGTCCAACTTTGCTCACCAATTACATATAATATAACATAATAATTCATCAATTTTTACTATACAACATAATCTCAAATAAACATATAACGACAACTTCATAGGATATCAACATAATCCTAACAAATAATGAACAAGTAACAGTCAAGTATACCAAACATATAATAAGTTATAATTATAATTATATATGTAATTCAATTAATTATATTTATCTCAAGTTCCAAAACAATTACATAGTGAAAAGAGTTGGTCAATCATTTACTTTATCCTCGTATCCTATAATAAATTATAATATGTATAATTAATATATTGAAAATATCATAAATAATAAATAAAATATTAGATAAATATTCGTACATTTTTCACCACTCTTTTAATATTTTATTTATATCGAAATTCAAATTTTCATTCAGTTTTGTTTTAAATAACTAAACATTCTAGACTTTCCATATATATATATAGATAATTTATTAATTAATTAGCTCATAAGGATTTATTTTATTAAAATCCCTCATATTCTTATATTTACCATTCTTAATGACATCCCTCGATTACTTTTCAGAATAAAATTATATAATTTTAAATTAAGTATATTATTTTTCAAATATAATTTTGTATGTTTATAATAAATTATCATTAATACCTCATCTTTAAAGCAAATAATTAATCTCATAAATAATATTAATAATCATGACAAATCAAGTTAAATCGTCTCCCTAATTAGTAATTAATCATAATATAATTTATTAAAATTGAAAACTAAAGAATTAAACTAGTTAAATTGGGTGACTAAATATTGAAAGTGATGGTAGAAATTAAGTTAATTAATTTATTAGTTCATTAGTTTGAAGAGTTAGCAATTCCAGATGAGAGAAGCATACATGTTCACTAAAAGCTTAACTCTTTCTTTATATGTAATGGTATTTACCCATATACATAAATAGCAATTCAAAAAAAAAATGAAACAATTGGTTACGAAAAAATTCGATAATAAAATTAGCGTCGAACTAATTTAATAAATATAATTTTTGTTGTAATCTATATTTTGTAATATATATTTTAAACAATTCGTTGATATATTTATTAGCAAGTAAATTTTTATTGTTAAATTTATTAATGAGTAAATTTCTTGTATTAAATAATATAGATTGGCAACAAAAATTTTACCTATTAATTAGTTAGACGTTAATTTCTTACAGTGATATAAATATATGTATATATATATATATATCATTAATCCTCATCGTTCACCCTTTTATTATAATTGGTTTTCATGAATGAGGGGTTGGTAGCCACGTACGTATTGCCTTTCCGATTTCTAACTTTTTTCTATTTTTTATATAAGTTTTGATAAAATTATAAGGAAAAATATCACTTTTGATCCTACTAAATAGGGCATTTCTCACTTTTGGTCCCACGCTTTACGTGTTCAACACCTTTAGTCCCAAAATTCTATTTTTTTTAACAGTAATGGTCCTGTTCCGTTAACAACTAACGGAAATGGCACGTGCTGTTAGTCAGCTGGCAGCTGGCGAAGAAAACAGACAACTATGCTTGTGTTTAATTTTTGGAGGGAAATAAAGGAGCCAAAAACACATTTTTTTGCTATTTATATATTTAAATAAACCCACAAACACCACACAACATTTTTATCTTTTTTTCTTAGGCTAAAAGATGTCACAAACATCTCAAAATTCTTCAAATATTGAATGTTATTGTCACAAAGCTGCTCATTTAAAGACCTTGTGGACAAGTGACAATTCAGGTAGAAGGTTTTATACTTGTTCTTCGAGGAGAGGTAGAGGTGGATGTGGATTTTTATGTGATTTGATCCACAAATGTGCGTAAGAGCTACCGTAATAATTCCCGATTTGTTGCGCCGATTGAATTTGCAAGAAGAAGAAATTCAAAAATTGCGTCGAAGAAATCAAATTTTGATTTCTGTAATGGTTGGATTTTTTTTGCTGTTGTTATGTATGTTGGTAGTTTGAGCAATTAGATTGTTATGCGTTATTTGATGTTCTTATATATTACTAGATGACCTTTTAGTAATCGTCAATTATGTGTAAAATGACTAATGGATATGCCTTCTTTGCAAGTAATTGTAGTTTATGATGTGTTTAATGTGTAAGCATATATCCTGAAAGCAATAAAAGCAAAAATTAAAATTGCACAAAAGAATTAAATTGCAAAAAAACAGAAAATATACTCAAATGCACTGATTTTGATAATTAATGAAATGTGTTGTAAATTGCAACTTTACATGCTTAAAATCTGTCAAATACTACCACTTTACAGATCCAAAATGTGCCAAAAATCTTACAATACCTAGCAACATTTTGTTCCTTAAAACTTCACAAATTTTTCTTGTCAATACAAGCCAAAAATCTGTTGCTATACAAACCAAAAACGGCTGCCAACACAATTCAAAAATCTATTGCTATACAAGCCAAAAAACTTAATGCCAATGCATCTCATTTTACCTTCTTAGCTATTTTCTTCTTCTTCTTTTTAGTACAAACAATTGCCAGTTGACAGAAAACAAACCCAAGCTGAAAAATCGTATTTCTTGTAAAACAATTTTGCAAGTTTACTAATCGTATTTCTCGTACTTAGGGTTTGAAAAATCGACGAGCACTTGGTGCCTCAAGCTCATCTTCCTTCCGCCACTCTTTGCTCCAAAAACTGAGATGATTTGTTTCGTGAATTTGGGAAAAAGGGGGAGAATTTTTTTTTTTTTTTCCCTCTGAAAAGGCCCCATGTGACTTACCAGTTGACCAACCCAGCTACTTGCCAACTGACTCACGGCACGTGACCGTTTCCGTCAGTTGTTAACAGAACAGAACTATTACTGTTAAAAAAAATAGGATTTTGGGACTAAAGGTGTTGAACACGTAAAGCGTGGAACCAAAAGTGATATTTTGCCAAATTATAATTTGATCACAGATATTTTATAAGCTCTAATCTAATCTTCTGTATTTTTAATATATTCAAATTTTAACTCTTAATTTATTTATTACTAAACATAGATTTTTTTAATATTAACAAACTTTTCTAGTCCCATAATTATATATAAAAGTGCATAAATATTAAATTAAATTAAGCCTCTCTGATAATAATTCACAAAGATATGAGCATTGTTTTTTGTTAAACATCTGCTCCAGTTAGAAAAGTATAATAATAGTTAAAATTATTGCTAGCCACATATTTAAATATTTCATAATTGTTTGAGCTATATATATATATATGTCATTGCAACGACCAGAATGACATTTGAATTAAGAACTCAATTTAAATTATTTACGGGGCCATGTGACCTGAGACAATTGAACCCATATGTGAATTTGAAGCTATATTAATTAATCCAATTTGTACGAATTTGAACATTGACTTGAAAATTAAATGAAACCCTTAGATGGGTTTGAAATTTGAGAAGTTAGATCGTAAACCCAATATTCATAGGGATGTCAATCAATAGGAAAAATTAATTAATTGGTTGTTTTTTAATTTATTAGTAATAAATTTAATCGATGTAAAATTTAGAATTATGAATGTTGTTTATTTTTTTATCGTTTTTATCATATTATATTGCATGTTATATATTACTGCATTACATTAACAAAGTCCATAAATCAATTAAACCAATAAAATTGGGCCGCACATTTGATAGTAAATATGGAACCAATTTGCAAGAGTTGATCTGAAACATTTCAAGTCGAGAACCAAGACTGAAGGATTTCATCCAGATCGCTTATGGCGTCACACCCCTGTCGACTGAAGGTGTGCGATGGGAGATTGGGGATGGAAGTCAAGCTAACGTGGTGGGCGACCCATGGCTACCACGTCCACCTACTGTTTTAGTATGGGCGCTTTCTAATACATTGTGTGGTCGAACTCTTTGTTTTATTTGATATAAAATCTAATTGGAAAAAAAAAGTACTTAATAAATATATCATAACTGTTTGAGGTTTATCTATATTTGTCATTGCCACGAGGACATTTGTTACGTGTGATATGTTAGCCTAGTCAACAAGCTTGAATTTTGAAAAATTTTGGTTGTTATGGAATTAAGATTGTTTAATTAGGGGGCCATGTATTTTGAATAATTGAATCCATGTGTGAAATTTAAAACAACAATTAATTAATTCAACTTATACGATTTTCGAATATTGACTTGAAAATTAATTTGAAAAATTCACAACGTAACCCCAACGATAGGGATCGATGTCAATCAAAATTGACCCATAACTTGAAATCAACAAATATCAAACTTATATTAAAATTAAATTCAATCTTCCGTGATATTATAAATAAGTAAATTATCTTTTTTATGAAAAATAAATCGTAATTTATCTCTCTGTATTTTTTATAGTACATTAATTTAGCCCCCTGTATTTTTTTAAAATAAAACGATTTATCTTCTTAAATAGGAAGGTAAATTATTTCATTTTAAAAAGTATTGAGATGTAAATTATTGCCCCAACCCAACATATGATATTTTGTAATTTAAGTGTATTGAATTCTCAATCATATATTGATATTATATAATGGTGTCACATTAATATACACTGGTATATATATTTTTTTTATTTTTAAATTATAATTTAATTTAATTATTTTTTTTAAAATTTTATAAGGAAGGTGTGTGAATATTTTGTGAGACACTAATATATAAATATCATAATGTAATAGGAAATTCACACTGTCTAAATAACGATGGAGTAATAGAAATTGAAAGAATAAAGAAGAAATATCAGATTCAAATAATATTAAAAAGAATATAATTTTTTGCTATGATTCGTTACTTCAGTCAAACAGAAAATTTTTTTTTATAGCAAATACAAATCAAAACACGATTTTGCAACGGTTATTGTTGTTATTTCTACAAGTGTAGCCAAAATATTTATTATGGCTAAAATCAAGGCAAATATTTTGACTATGACTAAAAACCATAGCGAATATTAACTGTGACAAAAGTTTAAATTTTGTTTTGGTTTTCTTTAACCTGTTTAATAGTATTGATTTTACCAAAGTTTTTAAACCGTCGCCATTTATAATGCAGTGAGGACTCAATTTTTTTGACGTGCAACACCTATGAAAAATATGAAAAATACTTAAAGTCAACTGAAAAATAGAAAGAAAAAAAAAACTTCCGAACAATAGTTGAAGCGATTGAGTTTCAGAATGAACAGTAGCCCCTGTCGACGATAATGCCAGGGATAGGATTCTCCTGAAAAAGACAATCGAAATGATAGTCAGATAGTACCATAACTCCTTCAGAAAATCAGAACTTATATGATTGTTTGAAATTCCACCGATAAGCCACACAACTAAAGGGTTAATTATTTTTATATTATAAATAATATAATAAAACTATAACGAGTCTCGGATGTAATCCGTGGCTCGAATAAAAACAAATTTATTTTTTTAGAAAAACCCGTGTCGTTGTTCCAATCCATGACTACTTTCTATTTATTTATTTTTTATGTTTAATTTAAATTAATTTTATATAGATTAATTATATAAAATTAATTTTTAAGAACATATTAAAATCTAAAAAACATAATATTAAAATTGTATTAATTTAAAAAAATTAACTATACTAATGTAATAATGTATATTTTTTTACATAATTCTCAAAAGATACAATGAACTATACAATTATTGTTGACAATCCCGCACTGGCACATTTGATTGTGTAGAAGAATTTCTTTGTTGGGCTCGTTGCCTTTTACGCGTTTGTGGCCAATCCATCTCGTTGTGAATACGTGATGTTTGGTTTCGATCAAGGCGTGTAGAGATACGAATAGTAGTTTCGTGGACCAACTCAAATTTCGGGACATCCCAATAATTTTCGAAATGCATAGGTTCAAATGACTTATATATATATATATATATATATTCCTGTAAGCCATTAAATCATAATAATCCTTCACCTTTGATGTAGCATTAATCATGTATGCAGCGTATACCTTTTGAGCGTGATTGCAAGGGATATCAAATTGAATTCACTTACTGCATGTGAACATTATTGGTTCGCAATTTTGACAACATGGGTATTGAGTCCATGTCCATTCTGACGTCTTGTAACAAATGAGGTGGACTGTTGAAACTGATGGTATTTAGTGACAGTATGCTCAACAGAATTTTATTGCTAATGTGTGAACATCTTTTATGCAAAATCCGTCCACAGTTGGTTGTTGGTCAACATTACACTACTCTTTGCTAACCTCTCACTAAATAATGGACAGTACATTGAAGCGTCATCTCAACTATTGCTGTCAACGGTAGGCGGTGAGTCCCTTTTAATACTCCATTGATGCATTATAACATGTTGGTCGTCAAAATACGCACCGCCATTCACCATCATGAGATGTTGTCCATTTTTCTTGTTAATCTGGTTTAACAATTCAGGCACGGCTAGTTTTTTGTTCTTTATCTCTTCCATAATTCGATTGAATTTTTTGACTTGATACTCAGAGTTAGCTCTCCAACAAAGATCCTTCAACACGATATTGAAGGATATAGTTAATAGGTGGACAAATTCAAACACGGGTTATATATTATCAAGGAAGTCAGAATCCATCAGCCACAACAATTTGCTTCACCATCTGATGATGCTCCCACAACATTACACAGGCAAAGAAGAAAGTTCTAACCGAATGTTTATTGGTTCAGTTGAACGTCATGATATTGGGGTAGATATAGTCGGTCCTTCTACAGTGTATACACCTTGATATTATTACGTGCTCCAACTGCCTTAAGATTACTACATGCCTCAACTGTCTCAAGATGATAGGTTTCAATCGGCTCCATATATGCCAACCCAAACAGAAGATTATTCTTCACAAGTACATCTTAACATTGGTTTTGGCATTACTCAACCATATGCACTAGAATATAATATTTCACCAATTTCATTTCCATTATTTAGTGCATATCGTAATAATGTGGATTCTAATTCTGCAACAACATCAAGTCGGTTGGACATTAATCCCCGTGGTGATCATAATGAGCCACAAAATGAGGCAATGCAAAATGGTGGGCATGGAAATAAGAAAACATCGGTGTCAACACCACAGACGCAATTTTGGACCGGATGGATATTTTTTACATTTGTAATTGTATAGTTTATTGTACTTTTTTTATAATTATGCAAAAAAAAATACACTGTTACATTTGTATAGTTAATTGTATTTTTTAAATTAATATAATTTTAATATTATAATTTTTTGAACTTTAATATGTTGTTAAAAATTAATTATATATAATTAATTTATATAAAATTAAATTAAAAATAAAATAATTAATTTATATAAAATTAAATTAAATTAAAAATAAAAATAAATAAATATATAAAATGGAGTCGTGGCTCCAATCCACGACACCAAGTCATGGATCCAATCCAGGACATAGTGATTTTTAAAACAATATATATTTTTAAATTGCAATCCGCAACTCATTATAATTTTATTAAATATTTTATTTAAATTATATTTATATAATTTATTTTTTTATAATAAAAAGATAATTAACCCCACAACTGAAATACTGAATTCTTGACTTTCATCTATTCAAACATATCTAAAAATACATCCACTTTTTCTTTTACGTCACTAACATATATATTTTTTCAAATTAAAAAGTAATTAAAATAGATTATAATTTAAAAGTGAGACCAACTGAAATAAAAATAAAATGACAAAAAGATCCTTAAACCCTAAGCAGGTGGTCTAATTTCACAGCAATATCCTTTTTCACACTTAAAAATCAGATATTATTGCATCCTTATTTCACCATATGTTCTTTGAAACCTCATTTGTCTTTGAGTGGGAAAAATAAACACCATGAATCCTTGTCATTATCTTATGGGAAACATACCCATATGCTCTGCTTCTTCCCTCTCTCTCTCTCTCTCTTTCTCTCTCTCACACGCACACAGAATCGTAGAGCAGCAACTGATAATCAATGGCTTCGGAATCCAAGTCGGATCAGCCAGAAACCTTCTCTGATCTTCCGCCGGAATCCTTCTGGGTCCCCAGGGACGACGAACAAGACTGGTTCGACCGCAACGCCGTAATGCAACGCAAGACGTCGTTGAAGCTCGGCTTCAACCGCAACTCCAACTCCCTCTCTCATCGCTCCGACGCCAGAAGGGTAGGCAGAACCTCGGTTTTCGGGCTCCCCGGTACTCCCAAATCTCGTGGGGTCGACGGCGGCCCGCCGGAGAAGAAGCTCGGCAGGTTGTTGTTCAGGAGCCGGTCCGAACCGGGAGGCAAGCCCATCGTGCAGGTGCCTGAACCCGGTTCTCCCCGGGTCTCCTGCACTGGGAGAGTCGGGTTCAAGAGTGGTCATGGAAAGAAAACCAGCTTCTCGAGGCTTTTAAGTTCTTTGTTTGGAGCCGGGTCCGGGAAAAACCGACCACGGACGAGGGGAAACGACATTGTTCGTTAACCTGGAGATGGGACCGCCGGTGTGGTGGCGACTGAGCGGTTCGAACCGGGTACGGGGTCAAATCGTGGCGGCGCCAATTTGGGTTGACTGGTTATTGTGTACGTGTGTATATGAACACAGAATTTTCACTCGGTTCACATTTTCCATACTATAATTAAGAATTATTATATAATTTTGTTTTTTTCCAATGAATAAAAATAATAATAATTTTCTTCTCCTTTTTCTTCCTCTCTTGTATGTAATTTCCTTATATTATGAAAGAACTCGTGCATTGAAATTGAATTTTTTATTTCAAATTGTATTGTAATTATATATATATATATATATATACATAGTATGTGTATAAAATATTTATCATCTATTTTTATTTTAAAAATTCCACACATTTGTATATATATGTGTGTTAAATGGAACAAAAGACGCTATAATAGAATTTTTCACCATTTATTAGATAAATTTGCAACAAAAAATGTAGAAATTATGCAAATATGAAAACATGTAATTCACTTTTATTTAAAATTATTGTAGAAAAAGAGGCTTTTTAGTTGAATATTATTTGTAGAATCATACTTTATATTAAAGTAATTTATATATTGATGTAGGCAACCGTTTCATGTTGGTTACAAATAAGGAGTTTGAGTGGTTTGTCAGTCCCAAACCTCCTCCTTTTTCTAGTGAGACGTTTTTTTAGGATAAAACCATAAGGTTCATATGAAGTTAGAACAGAAAATACCTCATTCAATAGGACACTGGCCGAGTCACAAACCACATTATTTGGTGTCGTTTGTGGGAACAAGGCCGGGTGCCCGTCCCAAACTATTATTAATTAAAATAAATTGACTATAATTATAATTATTGCTGTTGATATCAATATTTAATAAAAACTATTACAATAATCATATTTTGCTCAACGACACTAACTATGACAGCAGAAAACAATTACTATACAGTAGAATTGTTTCCACTTTCAATTTTCTTCTTTTGATAAATAATTGATTAGAAATTTTTAAATCCAACTTTTTATTTTTCTCCAAACTATGAACAAATAAATTAATTAAATCCACACTCCTAAAATTAGGCCTACCTAAACAAACACCTCCATCCTTTATAAATTTGAATGTGCCTATTTATTTTTATTTTTTTATAAAATTGAGGTTTTCTTTTAAATAATTTCTTAAATTTATAGTCGTATTATAAATTAAATATATAATAAATTAAACCATACAAAAAATTATTACTAGAAAAAATAATAGTTAAGACTATATAATGAACTCAAATAATAATTCGATGAACAAGCTTACAATAATAAATTTAGATGATAATAAATTCAAAACTGACTTAAATAAACTTTGAAAAAATAAATAAAGAGTATTAATAAAATAAAGTATTGAAACTTTATAAATAAAACAATAAAGATAATATCTTTTAGAGTTTCAAAAGTATGAAAAAAGCTACTAAACAATCAATTGAGAATAACAAAATAAAACTTATATGTTATGTATTATTTTATAAAAAAAAATGGCTCGACAGATCTAACTCAGGACCAGGTGGTCCTAACCACTAGACTGGGCTAGTCTCAAATTTTAATCCTTTTGACCGGCCAAATTCCAAATAGACCTGAACAACTCAACCCATTTTTTATTAATTCAATCTGATCTTTGATCCGACTGACCCAACCTAAACCACTGCACTTCTTGATCCTCAAGTATAGTGGTTATAAAACTTGATAATTATCATTAGTTCTAGGTTTGCGGAGGGGGAAAAAATGGAAAATATTATTTTAGGCTATTTTGAGACATTTTAGTATAAATATATATATTTATAAATTTATATATACTATAAAAAAATTATGTGAAAATTATGCTCCTCTATATTCTTTCCCTTTCCGTGCTTTTAACCCAACTCAAGTTGAAGAAACTTATTCAATGGTCACCGCTAACCGCTTTTGGTCCCAAATCTTTGGGGTTGCTTTTTTCAATTAACGTTGGTTACATTTCTTTATATTATTTGTACCAGTAACCGGTTTATGGATGAGTGCTCTTGGAGTAGTCGGTTTGGCCCTGAACCTACGTGCCTATTACTTCGTTTCTTAGGAAATTCGCGTAGCGGAAGATCCGGAATTTGAGACTTTCTACACCAAAAATATTCTATTAAACGAAGGTATTCGTGCTTGGATGGCGGCTCAAGATCAGCCTCATGAAAACCTTCCCTGAGTAGGTTCTACCACGTGGAGACGCTCTTTAATGGAACTTTAGCTGTAGCTGGTCGTGACCAAGAAACCACCGCCATATTTGGCATTCTAGTTGAGCAATTTTTTTAAAGTAGAAAAGATAATTATATTATTACACTAATATTAAAATATTGAATAATTATATTATTAAATAATATATCAATATAAATAAAAATTATGAAATAATAAAATTGGACTATAACACAACAGGATAACTAATTTGAGCTAATCAAACATGCATTGTGAGGGCAAAAGTAACTTTTTTTTGTATCATTTAACCCATTTTTCAATAAATATTCTTGGAGTTACATTTCGTCCAAATTACATTTTGATAAAAGATATAATTTGTAACTTCATTACCATAAAATATAATAGTAGTGATAATACATCAAATGACAATTTTAAAATAGGGTTAATTAGATTTTGCTATTTGAACTATAATTTTTTTTAGACTTTGGTATTTAAACTTTTTCTTGTGTTAACTTGCCATCTCAATTTTACAAAATTTTTCACTTTGCAATTTATAACTGTTTTTCAATAAATATTTTGTCAAAAAAAATTACGTTCAGTGCACGTGTGGTATTTCAGGGTTATTTGATATGATATTTTTTTTTCACATATGTACAACATATGATGTTTTCGGCAAAAAAATCTCATATATGACTAAGTACAAATTTCGTATAGTTGAGATAGTAAGTTCACATAAAAAAAAAATTAGATGCCAATGTGTAAAAACGGGCATAGTTCGGATGGTAAAATATAATTTACCCTTTAAAAATATCACTTATACATATTAATGAAAAAAACTAGTGCCCAAATTGACACTGTAAATAATTAGTGATATATTTATATTGAACTTAGTGACAACATAATATAGTGACAACAATTTTTTATTGTCATTAGGCAGTCGCTATATTTGTATCGCTAATGATCTTTAATTACAACTTTATACACAATTATTTGTCACTAATTCTTGCAAGTAACATTCTTTTACGGAATCATGATTGCTGATAAAATTATGAAATTATGTCTTAGTTTAATAGTCAAAGTTGAGGTCTTATGAACAAGTTCAAGGTCATGGATTCGAGTCCCACTATCTCAATTCATGTGAGTTGTTGTAATTTGTTTATTGTTCATAGTTGTAATAATGTATTTGGTCGAATTGATGAATTAATTTTCCAAAAGAACTTGATTGAGTAGTTAATAACATAAACTGGGAAGTAGAACATTTTTAGTATTATAATAATTTGGTGTAACGGTATCAAAATTATCATTTTGAGTCTGAAACCCTCTTCTCTTTATAATAGTATAGATACTGACTCGCAAAAGAACTATTGTAATTTATAACTCATATATCCACGGAAGAGGATTAGAAATCCAGTCCTGTAAATGTGACGCTCATTGTATAAGATGATGATTGACACGTACCTTATTTTTTAAATTTAAGGCCTACTTATTATTCACACGCGTATTGCACGACCTTTTTTTTTTTTATATTATTATCACAATGGGGATGCAGTATCGGAAAATTTGGATTTGAACCCAAAATTTTTCCTTCGTTGAGAAAAAATAATGTCAACTCAATCAAATATTAATGTCACCGTGTATTTGACTTAAAACCCCTTTTATGAACAACTCCTCTGAGTGAGAACACCACACGTGGTTGGCCAGGTCCCAGAGTTCCAATACAACTACGACCTCAAGGGATTAGGTTCAAACTTCCAACATAATAATACATGTATTATTAATGTTGTACTTCAAACTTAAACACCTTTGGCCCATGGCACATGCCGAGCACATTGCAGCAACAGTTAAACTGATTATAAGACACTTAGACCTCATCTAAAAATATAAAATTATTTTTTTTTTCTAAAAAATTTTAAAATTTTTTCCTCAAAAAATTCACTGTTTACACGTAACACTCTTTTTTCATAATTCAGACAAAAAAATTGTTGACGTTAATTAAAAAAAAATACATAATTTTTTTATTTTAACCCTCAGTTAATATTTTTATTTAATAATTTTGTACTTATAAGAAAAAAAAAAGGTATAATGATGTTAACTTAACTCCACATGTACATTTGTATATAGTATATTTATCCCTTCATAAATACAAAAATATACATGAAAATATTGAATGAGGAGTAAAATTAAAAATTTATCTAAATTCTTTTGTTACCGTCAGTATTTTTCGTCCAAATTCTAATGACAGGATGTTTGTTGTAAATAAAATTTTTTTGAAGGGGCCGTAAGCATAATTTTTTACTCGTTACGTTTTACTCGAATAGCTTATAAGTTTTTTAGCATTTTATTTTTAGATTCTATGATATTTTTTTTTTCCTCTAAAAGAATTATGAAACACTTTGCAACATCTTATGAGTTTTAAAACATCTTATAAGATATTTTAAACAGTTCTCTCTAATGATAAATTTGAAATTAATCTTACAATAAACATATTTAAACTTAAGTAACATAATTGTTGCGAAAAATGCAAGCAATCCCCTTGTGATGTTGCAACTGAGCAAATTGTCCTCATACGAAGAAATAGTAATTTTACCTCCCTGTGTTTAAAAAATGCAGTAACTTACCCCCTATACTTTTTAAAATAAAACAATTTACCTCCTTAGATATATTTTAAAAAATACAGAGATAAATTGCTATTATTTTTTTTATAGGGGAATAATTTACTCTTTTGTAATATCATAGGGAGGTAAATTGTGTTAAACACCATAATTGTGAGTATAAATCTTCTTTTAGAACATTTTTTATTGATCTATTTCCTTTTAATGTGTATATTTTAATTTAAAATTATCAATATATTTAATCGATTTTCAATATTTAAGTAGATTAACTCTATCAAATATGAATTACAAGATATGTGTGTAAAAAATTACATTATTTATTTTATTTAAAAAAAATTATATACGTAATTTATATATTTATATATATTAAATAAAATAAAAAAATGTAATAGGATTGAAATTAATAAAACAAAATCCGCTAATCAAGGATTATTCAGCTCCTAAATTTCATCCAAAATTGTGCAATCTTTATATGAAAGTTTGAAATTGTCAACTTTGTCCTTTTACTGTTATTTTTTTTTAAAAAAAATTAAAAATTAAAAAGAAATTGAATGAAGTAAATGAAAATATTATAAAAAACATTATTCACTTGGTCCATAAATTTAAAATGAAAATAAAAAACATTATCCACTTAGTCCATAAATTTTTTAAAAATAAATAAAATTATAATCCATAGTCTATAAATGCATTTTGATAATTCATAGTAAAAAATGGATGCCTAATAGAGACTAATTGTTAGATGACTATTAAAATCATGAAATAATTAATATTCTTTCAAACAACAAAAAAATATTTATAATTATATAATTTTAAGAAAACTCATTGTAATTTACCCTAATTTTTTAATCGAATTCTTTACAATTTCAAATTAAGTGAAGCTTGAGCGAAAAACTAGAACTTGGATTCACGAACGAATCTAACTTTCCCTTGAACTCGACAATAGATCCTTCACCTATCAAGAGAAGACAACGGAGTGTCTTCTCTCAAGTTGCACGACAACTGATACTATTTTCGAAGAGGATGACCTCTTGTGTTTTCTATTAGGATTAATTACATTTTGTCAATCGAATTATAATCTTTTTATACTTCGGCATTTAAAAAAAAAAAAATTTATGTCAACTTACCATCTCAATTTTACAAAATTTTGCACTTTGTCATTTATAACTATTTTTCAATCTAAATTTTTATGGAAAAAACATCACATGCAGTGCACATGTGATACTTAAAGATTACGTGATGTGATTTCATATGCACAACATATGATGTTTTCTCGGTAGAAAAATAAATAAAAAAAAAATTGTATATGACAAAGTACAAATTTTACAAAATTGATACAAACATAATTTTGATGGCAAAGTAAAAGAATTGGTATAATTCGAATAACAAAATATAATTTGCCCTTTCCATTATAATTAATGTGTTACTTGAGTTTGTGGTTCCCAATTTATAGTGGAAATATGTAGACTCGTAATCCATTTTCTAAACCGGATCAACTGCCTCGACTTGGTTGACATCCTAAGCCCTTGAACACCATTAGATGTTGGTTCAGTTAGTAAAAACAGAACACTTTCAATCAAATGATTGTAGATTTGATTCTTTCTGTTGATACGAGAGTTGTATTGATACAAGCGACTTATGGGCCTGGCGCATGCATTAAGTCGTGGCACGCACGCGCGCGTGCACACGCTGAGAATGCTCGTACAGCATACATTAGGTCGTGGTGTTGACCGGAGTCGAAGTCACTAGAGAGAATATGACACTGCAACAACAATACCTAAATACAAACATGACTTCTCAAATTGCACAAAACTATTATCCTATCAATGGAGGTCTTCTTCCTTGTGTGTATAAATAACGCAATCCGATTTGGGGTACGAAACACAGGTCAGGACGTACCCTTTCTCCATTTGTTCGTCGCTGAGGAATGATCCCTCCGACTGGTCCACTGATCCCGAGACCAACTGGCCGGCACAGGTCGAGCACGAGCCAGCCCGACACGAGTAGGGCAGCTCCATTCCTGCATTTTCTGCTGCATCGAGGATGTACTCGTTGTCGGGGGCTTCTATCTCCTGCTCCTCGCCTTCTGGACTGATCAGCTTCACTTTGTACACTGCCATAGCGGATGCTCTGAAGGATGGGACAGTTTTCAAGCCAAATGCTCTTGAAACCCTCTTGACAGAGCCTATAGAGTAGGATTTCCTGCTTAACGAATCGGATCTCATGGACGACACTGATTTAAGCAAGCATGGCGACGGAATGCTGACAGTCGACATTTCTACACCTGATCCATACATAACAAGTTGAGTAACGAAAAACTAAGACAGCCAGCGATCAAAGATCATAAGGCTTTTGAGAAACGGGAACGCCTCATTGCAAGCGATAACTTGTACTTCCAGCTACACAAAGAGCATAATCATGGAAGTTTTCACGAAGAAGATACAAAATTCTTGAGGATGTAACGTACAGCCTAACGTTATGAAACGTTGACACATGCAATAGTACAAATGATTTGCAAGAAAACAGCAGTAACCGAAGGAGTTTTGCAAGTCAAAGAAGGCCTACTTCTTCCATGATCTGCTTCATCCATGAAAGCATTTGCAGGCCTGTGGAAACTTTAAATGGTGTAGCTGTATTTTTGAAAAAGACAATGCGTGTTTATGTAATTTAACACAACCTCAAGAGCCGTCATATACCCCTGTAATACGATAAATGTGCAAAAAAAACCCTATTTGTTTTGTAAAATAAAGCAAATTACTCCCCTGTCTAAACAATTAAAAGGGGCTAATTTGCTTTTTTTTTTTTTTTTGGAAAACACAGGGATATTTTACTAATTTTTTCTTTAGAGGGATTAGTTTCTCATTTTACATTATCTCGTAAATTGCATTTAACCCTATAATTTACCCTATCAAATAATGCTTCCAACCATCCTTCCACTCAAAAAATATCTGTTTGCTTTTGAGCAAGCACCAACAGCCAAAGTCATAAGCATCACACACAAAAATCAGAATGTAACAACTCAAATTCCACAAGGTGGAAGGGGACGGATGGCTAATACAATAAGTACAAATTTTAGTCCCCATCCGACTCGAACGAACCTGAACCAACACTATGACAAGTGCAATATTGGCGTTAAGTGTAACACTTCTATTCGTAATAGGTTTGGTTTGGCAAATCTATTTCCCGAAAAAGACTAACACAAAGATTCAATCTTTCCTCAAGTTTCAAAACCAAAGCATAATCTCAGCAACAGGGTATAGGATTTCCAGCCCAGCAAACCCACTCAAACAAGACAAATACATGAGTTGAGTATACACAGATTTCAACTGAAAATACCACAAATCAAGACAACCATACAACAAAGAGCTAGGAACCCATTACATATATGATTATGATGCGAATAAAGCAGTCATTCATCACCCCCAACACAGAAAGAACGGAACAAAGAATCAAGAAAGAGAGGAGAGAGAAACCTTTGAGAAAGCAAGGGGGATGCAGCAGCAGCAGCTTCTAGAGAGAAGTGGAGAATTACAGCTTGAGAAGATGAGAAGGTGGCCAAGAATCTGAGAGGTATTTATAAAGGGGGTGGGCAATCCATGAAAAGCACAGATCACGTCTAGTGCGTGAGAGAGAAACAAGTGTCGCTGTCTCCTGTGATCCGCAGTGGGGTGACCTCTCTTGTTGTGTCCCACTGAACGACTGTCCGTCTCTTGGCGTTCCTTTGATGTCATTAGCCTTTTCTAATTGTCGAGGGTCGTGATCAGATGAGTCTTATATATGTTTATAATTATATATATATATATATATTTGGTATTCCTCTACTTCTGTATTTGGAGTAGGTTCTATCTTGGTTGGCCTGAATCCAGTGATGGCTCGTCAATTTTTTAAATAGTATATTTACGATCTTCTACTCTAAAATTCGGTATAATTACGAATAATTTTTTAAAAAAATATTAATATTTTTTATTTAACAATCATCTAATAATTAGCCCAATTCGTTAAGTTTTCGTCCATTTTTATGATGAATTGATCAAATGCCCTTGTGGGTTAAAAATTATAATTTTATTTATTTTTTAATTTTTTTTAGTTTTTTTATGGACTAAGTGGATTTTTAAAAAAAAAATCATCCATTCCGTTTGAATTTTTTATAAGTTTTTAATTTAAAAAAAAAAAAATACAGTAAGGACAAAATTGATAATTTCATACCTTCATCCAAGGATTACCTAATTTCATTAAATATTATGGTGTATTTGTAATTTTTCAAACAACGAGAAATATTCGTAATTGCGTCAAACCTCATGAAAGATTATTGTAATTTACCTGTTTTTATATTGATATAATTCAAACATTTTTTTTCTTTTTTTTTTCCCTTAATAAATTCCATTTTTATGATGAGAATAATTTCTAAAAATAATATAAGTTAAGCAGTAATACAATTGAGAGTGCTAAGAAAAATAATTTAATATAAAAATCCTTATCTATACCAATATAAAAAAAAAAAGTCCTTCTACACTCACGAGCGGTGTTTAATAGCATCATCGCACCAATTTTTATTAAAGTGAAAAATATCATTCATGATAAAATAACTAACTTATTCAACTTTTCAAAATTTACATTAATTGATAAATTATTTTTTTTCTTTTTGTATTTTGGTTTTCGTCCATCAAATATCAAAAGGAAAACTGCAATTTATCCCCTCTGATATGAGAAATGAGCAAAAAAATTCTTGTGAAAAATAAAATCGCAAATTACCCTTGTTTTTTGAAAATACAAACAAATTACCCTCTATCTAAATCATTGGTTAGAGAGTAATTTGCTTCATTTTTTGAAACACAAGAGAATATTTACTATTTTTTTTTACAAAAATATTTGCTCATTTCATATAACCCACAGACAAAACTAATATGGGCCGAGCAACATTTTGTCTGCATTAGCATTGAAAAATAATGGGAAGAAAATTACTTCACACAAGAAGAGCTTAAACTCATTGTTTGAGACTTTTCTCTGTTGATCCTCTCTCGGATGCCTCAGCCAATGTATTAGGTATGAGTTTGGGTCTGAATTTATTACAATAAGTTATGGTTGTACGTGATTTTTACGAGCATACAAAAAGAACTTTGGTAAGATAATAAGAAAAAAAATAAATTGTGAAAAGAACAAATTATAATTATAAATTGCAATAAATATAGAGAAGTTAGTTAAGAAAAAAAAATGTAATTATGAGATTATTAAAAAGAAATTGAAATTATTTACTAATCTAATCAAATTTTTTTAAGGAAAGAAATGAAATAAAGGGGCAAAGTATTTTTTTTACTCCCACAAAATAAGGATATAATTTTTTTTTTTTGATACCATAACTATATATGGGTGACACTTTTAGTCGCATAAAATTTAAAATCACGTCTTTTAAAATCCCAAAAAAAAATGAATTTGGGCATTTTTAATCTCAAAATTACAACACATTTTCAATCCCAAAATCACAACGCACGTGACTTTTCAGGACTAAAAATACGTGATTATATGGATTAAAAGCAACACATGCTATAGTTGTAGTACCAAAACAAATTCTACATTTTGTCATAAATAAACGATAAATTTAAATATTTAAAAATTAATATCACAAAAAATTTTCTTTTATAACAGTATAAATGAGGTAAATTTGGGTGATTGACAGACTGGGACCTGGGAGAGAAGAAATAGATTGATCTCAATGATTGTGCCACCTGTGTGTTGACACCAACACGAACAAGAACAAGCTCTTTTGCATGGCTCAGAATTAGGGTTTCCCGCAGCTTCTCATAAGATTTATCTGAGTGTTGTAAGTATTCAGAAACAAAGTTTGAGCCCTTGGATCAACATTCAGAGATAAAAATCAGAAGGTTATTGCATTTGTAAATATTTTAACCATTTCTTATTTAAATTAATAAAATTTATTTTTTTCTTGTTTCGTAATTATTTTTTTGCATACTCAATAATTTGTGTGAAAACTTATCCAAAACGATTAAAATTAAGCATGATTTAAATATTAAGTACTATAATAATTAAGAATATATTTAAAATTAAAGTGATATAAAACCCATTTATAAAAGAATTATTAATGTCTAATGATATTAATTACTGTAGATGATCCAAATCCAAACTCCTTGGGCCTGTCGGGTCGGATCCAAACAAATCCAGTCAAATGGGCAATTTACAATTGGACTGAGACCCGAATCCTTGTGCTTTCCTATTCGTTCGCGTCCATTCAATCTTAATAATCCATATTTTTGGGTCCAAGTTTCGGAGCCTAAGCCCATCTCCGATCTTCCATCAAATTTCAAATGGGCAGCTCGAATCATTTCTGAAAGCAGCCGGAGAGACGATCGGACCCACCATGCGGAAGCAAGTGCTGTCGTTAACGGAAGCCGCCGCCGGTAGAATACGCCAACTCCTCGAGCAGCGTCAGCGCCCATTCCTCAAGCTTGGCGTCAAGGCTCGCGGCTGCAACGGCTTGTCTTACACCCTCAATTATGCAGGTAATATTCTCTAGCTCGTCCATCTATGGATTTTGATCGAGAGGCTTTTCTCGATGTGTGTTTGTGTATTTGTGGAACTGGTGTTGGTTGAATTAATCTGCAATTCCGTAATCGTGACATGATGGAATTGGTAATTTATAACATAGTATGATTTGAATTCTTGGGGAAATGGAAGAAAGAGTATATTAACACCTTTTCCCTTGTTGCTGATGTATACTTTTGATCCGGACTTACTCTAATCTGTTAGAGGGCTAATGGAAATATGTCTTCATTGTACTTGTTGCATATGAAATGTATTGACATCTTGTTGGCTCTGGAAGTACTGCAGGATGCTGTAATTAACTACTTCACGATATAATTTTAGTGAATTTCATGTAAATTGGACAATTTCTCCTTATTTTCTTTGTTTGTAGCTTCTTTATATATTAGGATTTGGACGAGCATCGAGTGAGCATGGTTGTGAAATATTGATTGCCTGCTATAACCGATGCATCATCATAAATGAATTTTGTGTGATTGTCTTCTTGTTGGATATTTATGTCCAAGTGCGACAACTTTTTAACTGGTGTAGGTGGTGACAATATATATTTTATTTCGAGTTTGTAAAACTATCTTTCCATCTCTTGCTTCTTACATGTTTAAGTATACCAAACACATGATGCAGGACCAATTTTTTTATTCTCTTTATTTGTCTCTTCAAGGGTGATTGACATTTGCTACTTTACATTTATTGTGGAAATCATCAGGGTACTGACGGGTTTCTCTAAATATTCATCAATATATTTATGAGCATTGGTCGAAATTTCTTAAATTGAAATTATCTCTTTTCATGCGTTCCTTAGGACTTTTGGTTTTTGCCACTGCCTATTCTTTTGCACTTTCGCAGGTTGTTTATTTTTTCATTTCTTGATCACATTCTTCTTTGTATTTGAACCCTCTGACATTTTTCTTTACTTGAACTTGTTTGAAGTTTTCGTTTGACATCTGCTCATCCTTATTTCTTGGCTTCTAGCAATTCCATGACTTCATGGAATGAAAACCCTCAAGCAGTCTTTAGACTATTTGATCACATAAATAAACTTCCATTCAACCTAAATTTCTTAAGCAGCATTGTTATCACCACTTTTGGTGCGTGGAGGATGAGCAGTGAGGGAAGGGCACCATACCTGTTGGGAATCAGGCCTCAATCTCTATGATTTTAATTAATAATGCAAGAAAGAGGTAGAGATATGAAATAATTCCTAAAGCACTGTAATTTCGGAAGAAACCATGACGTGAGGTAGATTGCTCTAGTGAATGGTGGATGAGGGGAGCCATTCAGTCAGTCGTGTATATTATTTATCAGCAGCTATATCATATAATAAAACCATGAAAACTTAAGGAAGGAAGAATTACTCATCTGAATCTTCATTGCTATTTAGTTGTATTTTGCGCTCTCTGTTCTTTTCTCATTGTTGATCAATTTGTTTTGAGTTATTAAATTTCTTATATTCACAGATGAGAAAGGCAAGTTTGATGAGTTGGTTGAAGAGAAAGGAGTGAAAATATTGATTGACCCAAAGGCCCTAATGCATGTCATAGGAACCAAGATGGACTTTGTAGACGACAAACTGAGGTACTTTATTTTTCCACTTATGCACATTAATCTGCTTTAAGCTAATTTCTGTAAAGCTAGTTTTATATATGATAACGTATCGAGCTTCATAAATTTGGAAGTTGGAACCCCAGTGGTTGTCTTCAAAGTAATTTGTTGAGGAAGTGGAGAAAAAAAGGTAACTGAAGCTTTTCCATATGGTTGTTTGATTTCCTATAATAGGAAATAAAACAAACTGAGGGAATTGATTTTACTTCGAACCCGGAACTTATAGTTACATGTTTTAATTTGAAGGAAATTGGAGTTCTACTTCACCTTTATTACTTTCCATATCTTCCCTATGTAGTCCAAATAAAGTAATGAAAACCATTAGTTCATAAATGTTTTATCTATTCCCCTTTCCTTCACCCTCTTCTCTTGGCATACGTTCTGGATAAAAAGTTTAATTTAAATAGTGCATACTTCCATGTCAATTTCGAATCCTGTAAAATTAGTTGAGGTTATGCCTCAGGAACATAAAAAATTCATGGAACATGATTGTGTGAGTTGTGCTAAACCTGACACTTGTTGAAGGTAACTGTTAAAATCTCAAATACTCTGACATCTCTATCCTGAGCAGATCTGAGTTCATATTCATCAACCCAAATTCTAAGGGCCAGTGTGGCTGTGGAGAATCGTTTATGACAATGAGCAGCTCAGAAGCAGCTAAACGTACTGGTAGCTCCGGGACATAGTTACTTTAGCTTCATTTACAATAAGCTACTGTTATCTCCTAGACTAGAAGAAATTCTGCAGCTGGCTTGTTGAGCATGGCCTTCTCTGAGTTTGTAGGTGGAAATGTTTTATTGGTATAACAGCGGCGAATGGTTGTGTTGAGCTTCAGTGCTGTAAATTCTCTTTTTGTTGATGTGTTGTTGTATTGACATTGTAAATCATTATGCTCTTTATAAAAGAAATAAGCACAACTTCCCTCTTTTGTTTTTTTTTTTTTTTAAATTAAACCACCCGGGAGTGGTGGGAGCTTTTTGGAGCTCCCGACCCTTCTCTATTAAGATTAGAAAATATTTCTATTCTGCTGATATGCTTGAAAATATTTTTATTCATCAATTTTGCTTTTATGTATTACTTCCAGCTTAGAATTCTCCACCAGATACCAAGGGGATGCCCTTAAGGTTGAACTTTTTAAAACTAGTTATACTCTCTGTCAATTGCTGCTCCTTACATCTGTCTTAAGTTTACAATCTCTATTTGTTTTTTTTAGGCATCTTGAGATAAGACTGTACTCTTTAAAGTGACTCTTCAGACATTACCACCTCTCAAGTATTATTTTTAAGAATGATAATGCAAATTACATATAGAAATTTTTATTTTTACAACTAATGAAAATTGAATTCTGAGTTAAATGGGAGTGCTTTTTTCCTTTTCTTTTGTGGATAGAGGTATTATATTCAAATCTTTATATCTTAGCATGTATTTTTCCAGTCTGCTAATATGATCTATGATCTGTCAGCAAAAGTCTATAAAGGGTAACTCCACACTGTTAACACGATGATAGTCGATGGCAAAGCATACAATAGAAAAAGAGGGAACTACATCCTCTTACCAAAGGTAAGGAAACAAGTTCGCCAAATTGGGTTCTTCCATTTGAGAGAGCTAACGGTAAATCAGTATATAGTCAGAATACAACAAAGAAACCAAGTCAGTTTTTGACATTTTCCTGTACTAGGTAATCAAGATTGTGCAGAGGCACTTGATAAGATGACTGAACTCACACCAGACTGTCCATTTCTTTTAGGTGGAGACAACCGGTGCTTAGACCATTCTTCTAGAGCTTTGCGGTGAAGACCATTCAGACGAATGTAAGGCCGTTTTTCTTTTATCAACTTCTCTGCATTTTTCCAATCTTCTGCCAAGCCAAGAGCAACCAAGAGTGCGCACATTACTGTAACACTTCGTCCATGACCTGTAGCGACAACAAAAATCAAGACGAGAAATCAGGTACAAACAATTTACTTTGACCAACAGAAGAAACTAACAGTAAAGAAAATTTTATTTCATGAAAATGCAGAAACAGTTTTTAATAAAAGGGATCATTGCTTTTAGTACTAAATAAGAGGAGAAAAATATTCCAAAGTGTTTGCAAATGTTCATCTTCTGAAAGTCTACATTTGACTTTTTCGGGGTCTATCAATGAACGAAATGGTTTGTCGTTTTGTACACACTGCAAAAGATATATTCCAAAGGGCATGTTAGGTTACTTGGCCCAGCATAAACCATACAGATATGGTCAATCTCCTTCTCCAAATCAGACAATTAAACGAAATATGTAACTTTCTTTATATCATAACCCCGTTGAATAACATTCTTATTACATGTGAAACACAAGTTCAGAATCAAAATGAGGCTATAGCACGAAAATGGTTGGACAAATAACAGGTTGGTAGCTTAAACTGGAAATTCCTTCCCACCTTAAGGAAAATACTTTCTGGTTGAAGAGACTGCGACGTTTATGAAAAAACAAGCCTTCACAATTGGTCTTTTGCAGTTTCAAGAAGAACGATAGATAGTCTAGAAGACTCTATCTTAGGTTCTGTACTTGGATCCCAGGACTTAAGCTATTCAGATATACAAGTATATGCACGTAGCCTATAAGAAAGAGAATCTTGCTATGATTGTGTAAGTGCATCTTTTCCTCCTTCCCGTCCAATTCCAGCATTATAATATTAGCATAAAATATTTTTAAGTTAGGGTTACTAATAGTCACACTCCCGTTGAAAATGCTAAATGTTACCAACTCCTTCTTCACACTTCAGAAATGACAGCTACATACATATGTAAATGCAACACTAATGAACCCAAGCAGCACCTGTAACCTGACAATGTCACCCTTGATTTAAGTGTGGTTGCCCCAATTTCTAATTCAAGTCAGTACTCTATAGATCCCAGTGTTTGATTAGTTGCACCTGTCCTGATACACATGTTTTGTTGTTTCGTGAAGAGGGTCTGGTCTCCTTGGTCCTTATCCGGATAAAAAGGCTTTCTCTCCATACCTTATTCAGTTTGTCGTGGCCTCAACTCAGAGCATGCATCTGAGTGTATCTCAACCTTTACTTTGTATGAGTGATGGAGTGTAATCAAACAGCTAGCAAAGAAGAGAATGGTAAGAAGCTTCACATCTGCACGTAATCTTTTGGTCTATGGGCTCTCCTTGTAAGCCACCTATTCATTGATCTTGCACGACCTAGCATAAGCTTTGGCTAACTTTAATTTAACTTACTACAGGCTGAGAATTCATTTCCAGAGCATCAAAATGATAAAAAGTTTAAGAGAGAAATTTTAAAATAAATAGAGGACTGATACCATAAACTAATAACGAACAGTATAGTAGGGTATTGCACATGGAAGGTAGGGTATATGATACCATCTACAAAAGTAATAAATAGACGAGTCAAGATTTAACTGTGGAGGGAGTAACGGGTTTTTTCTTTTTGGAGGGCTCTAGATCAGGACAGCACAAACAAATAAGAAACATCCCCACTCACCAGCTAATTATTCAGTCCATCAAGAAAGCAGGACATATATCAATATGCTGAATTTACATTTAAAAATGCACAAATAGGAAAATGAAGCACTTTTACAGCAAGACAAGCAAGCGCCGTTCAGCACATTGTGGCTTTATGCTCTAGCCATTGAATATGAGAAACGTAAGATAAAATAGACTGACTAACATGACAAGATAAAGGTGCGCTATGTATATATTTATTTTAACAAAATAATAGACATTTACAAATTTTCGGTTTTCTTAACCGCAACTGCAATTGCAGGATAACACTAGGTTTTGGATCTTCTAATTTAATTTGATAGTTCATCTTGTATTCCATAGGTCAAATGTATAAACTGTTCCCTCAGATATACACTTGGCATTACTCATATACACACAGAATGCATGTGTGAACTGAAACACAAGATGCAATACTAAATTGAGATATCCAGGGTCCTAAGCATTGACAACTACACTGGTGGAAAGGAGTTGGTGGGAAGGTTAATGATGAATCAAGAATAAATTTTTTTAAATCAAAATAACCATGGGCAGCCTAGCTTTATATAGAGTCATCACTTGAAGAATCTATGACTTTTCAATACGGAAGCTCTAAATTCAGAAAATAACTAATTCATCATATCTCCACCGCACTTCCCTCCCGGTTCAGGCACTCAAAAATGCTTAAAAGGTCCAGTAACTTAATACTAAGCATTACACAAGGAACAAACATAAGCTATCATCAAAACTGAAATATTGCTCAATAAAAGGATCAATGATGCTAGTTTAGACTATCAAAACTGGCTTCCATGGTAGATAGCATACCATATGCACAGTGGATAAAAATGGGAATCTTCTGAGTTCTTTTCCTGCAAGCCCAGTTCACAGCCATCTCAATCTCGCCCGGTTGAGGCGCCCGGGTATCCCAAGTAGGAATGCACAAATATGCATGCCCTGAGAAGTCCTTTTTCCTTGGGAATTCACAGGTGCAATCAATTATGGCAGGGTTACCAGGTGGCAATTTATCGGGTGAATAAGGCCACCCTCCTACATACAATCCTTCAGAAATCTCACTATATGGAGCCTCCCCACTTGTAAATCTTCTAACAGTTGAAAACGCTCTCACGAAATACAGGTATGGGAAGAACATAATCTGTGACCATATGGGAAACGACCCATCCGAGCTTTTCCCCAATAACATGGGCAGATTGATGGATGGATGGGAAGCAATTGCAACCAAGAAAGAAACCAAAGATGCATACAAGAATGGTATTGATAGCAAAGTGAAGCGAAGAATTTTAAGAGATGCAAAGAGAAAGAACAAAGTTGCAGCCTTTAGGCCTATGAGAACAGATAAACCCACACCCATTGTATCTTTTGAATTGATACACTATTAATGAGAAGAATCAAGAAATCCTGGAAAAATTATGGGGTTTGAACTTTGAGCCTGAGCAGTAAGCAATCAAGATGATTTCACTGGAAAACAAGACTGCTTTTTCCGCAAAGAAGACTGCTAAGGCACAGTTTTACACAGATGAAGAAGGAAAATCAATCAGAAATCAAGATTTAGGATTGTAGTAGAGAAGATCCAAGAAGGAAGGAATGAGTTCTACATGCGTTTTGGGTTGTGGCGAGGAAACGAACAAAGTCGGGTTCATCACCAATTATATATGTCCAAGTTATTTTCGTGAGATAAAGTAATAAAGTAGCAAGATTTATGCATTCGACCCGACCCGGGCTCCCCGAACCCAACCTGGGACTGAACCATGTTAAAAAGTGACATGTGTTGCTTTTCAAATGCCCCTTATCCAAAGGAAAGCATAATCCAATAGTACTTCCAATGAAAATCTGAATGTGATGGTGGCAAGCGGATGGACAGGAAAAAGAAGAGAGCTCCACAAGTTGTTTTTACAGCAAGCTCCTCCTTTCCATATCCCATTTTTCACCAATCAAAGGTATCTCTCTCTCTCTCTCTCTCTCTCTGTCTCTCTCTCTCTCTCTCTTTCAAGATGATGCTCCATGAGAACTGAACATAGGGAGGGGTTAGTAACTAATGACTACAACTTTTTATGCTGAGTTCTTTCCTCGAGGTCTCATTTTTACCCAACAAAAACTCAGGACAAGGTCTCATCACAGTTCTGTTCTAATATGCAGAAGCCATAGCGAGCCCAAGATTAGAAATTATAGAAACCCAGTGAGGGTTAAGGTCTCTACTGACACCAGACCACATCAACTGCCCTCCTACAATGATTTCAAAGAAGCCCATTTTCTGAAATTGCTCCATAGGTCCTGTAAAGCAGGGAACTATGATGAGGGTCTTTATTTTCTTGAGTGTATGGTGAATTTGGGTCACAAGGCAGATGTGATTCTTTGCACAAAGCTCATCAAGGGGTTTTTCAACTCGAAAAGTGTGGATAAAGCGGAGAAAGTAATGCGAATTCTGGAGAGATATGGTGAGCCTGATATATTTGCATACAATGCTTTCATTAGTGGTTTATGTAAAGTGAATCAGATTGATACAGCAAATGAAGTGTTGAGTAGCATGAGGGCTAGAGGATTTGCGCCAGATGTGGTGACGTATAATATTATGATAGGCAGCCTTTGCAATAGGGGGAAGCTTAATTTGGCACTGGAAATGTTGGATCAGTTGATAAAAGATAACTGTCAGCCTACTGTGATTACATACACGATCCTAATAGAAGCAACGATTCTTGAAGGAGGCATTGGTGAAGCAATGAAGCTCTTCGATGAAATGTTGTCTCGAGGGCTACAACCCGACATGTACACCTACAACACGATAATTAGGGGAATGTGCCGGGGAGGTATGATGGATGAGGCCTTTACGTTTGTTAGGAACTTGACGAGTAGAGGTTGCAAGCCGGATGTGATATCATACAATATTTTGTTGAGGGCATTGCTGAGTCAAGGAAAATGGGATGATGGGGAGAAGCTGATGATTGAAATGTTTTCTACAGGTTGTGAGCCAAATGTAGTTACATATAGCATCATGATAAGTGGATTATGTCGAGATGGGCAATTAGATGAGGCAATCAACTTATTAAAGCTTATGATGGATGAGGGACTTACTCCTGATACTTACACGTATGATCCATTGATTTCAGCACTGTGCAAAGAAGGAAGGTTAGATTTGGCAATTGCATTCCTGGATTACATGATTTCCAGTGGTTGTTTTCCTGATATTGTGAACTACAACACGATACTTTCTGCATTGTGCAAAAATGGTAATGCTGATGAAGCTTTGGAAGTTTTCGGGAAGCTTGCTGAGAGTGGCTGTCCCCCAGATGTGAGTACTTATAACACAATGGTAAGTGCATTGTGGAACAGTGGAGACAGGAGTAGAGCCTTGAGACTGGTTTCGGAGATGATCCATAAAGGAATCGATCCTGATGAGATTACATATAATTCACTTATATCATGTCTATGCAGAGACGGGATGGTGGATAGGGCTATTGAGTTACTAGGGGATATGAAGAACAGTGAGTTCTTACCAACCGTTGTCACTTACAATATTGTGCTTCTTGGATTATGCAAAGCTCACAGAATTGGCGAAGCTATCTCTATACTGGAAGAAATGGTTAAAAAGGGTTGCCAGCCGAACGAGACTACATACGTTCTACTAATTGAAGGTATCGGGTTTGCAGGATGGAGAGTGGAGGCCATGGAGCTCGCGAATTCTCTCTATAAGAAAAATGTAGTTTCCGGTCAGGCTTTGAGGCGTTTGAATAGAACATTTCCTATACCTGGTTTTTATGGAGACTTCAGCAAAATGGAAATTAAAAGCTAGTTTTGTGTTCCTCTGACCTTTTTTTACTTTCATTCATTAGCATTCTATTTCTTGAAACTTCTACTTCATTCTGTTTCCTCTGTCTTATGTGGGAATGGCTAATCATGAGTTCATCATCAGCGGTTTAAGCCCTTGAATATAAGAAGCATTTACTTCAAGATGACTGAAGAACTTACATTGAGATACACGCAGCATAGTTACATACCGCCAGAGCAAATAGCAGCCCCTTCTAGTCTGGTGGTTCCACCAAAACATTTCTGTGACTCGACGTTTAGCACGACACCCCAATGACCAGCAGAAGAAGCTGCATTCTTGTTCATTAGTTGAAGACTTGAAGTGGCTCTCTCTACACGGCTTCCGTCAGGCTTTTCACCTTCTTGCTACCACTTACCCCATCGCTTTCAAAAATGAAACTCTTCTTCGCATTTGTGAAGGTTGAGGTACTTGGCGATCTCTTTTTATTTCTTATTTTTTGTACAAGAGAGCACGAGTAGTTTCAGCTCCAATCACCATCGAGAACCGCCTACTGATCCACCAACACAAGGATTCAGGGACTCGAATGAACAACTTTTTGACTAAAAGTGACCCTTTTTGTCAATTGAGCAGCAAACATTGGCGAGGTACTTCATGATTTCAGAAGCTCCAA
This sequence comes from Sesamum indicum, assembly GCF_000512975.1. Taxonomy (NCBI): domain Eukaryota; kingdom Viridiplantae; phylum Streptophyta; class Magnoliopsida; order Lamiales; family Pedaliaceae; genus Sesamum; species Sesamum indicum. The sequence goes on along the minus strand of NC_026148.1, from coordinate 14,816,400 downwards.
GCTCTTGAATCCACATGCGGAAAGAAGAATCAGGAAATTATTTTAAATACAGAGATTATAAACCGCTTTATTTAAATCAATAAAACTCATTTGATCTTTATTATTTCTTGTCTTATAATTTTTACAGACACCAAACTTGTGTGCATATCTATTTCTATCGACTCCATTTGATTGCTCCAATTGGCCTTTTCCATAGCGTCCTTTATGATTTGCTAACGTCGCGTTCCCCCCGCCAACGCTCAAGCTAGTCTGCCATTGGCTTTCTTGCACTAGGAACTTTTTATATCATACCAACCCTCTATTGTGTTATTTCTTTTATGGTCCACATCATAAACGATAGCGACAAATATAATACTTCATATTCGTTGATTTACGTCATATTCTCATTTCGTAAATCAACGAACTTCTTAACTTTTTTTTTTATAGTAAAAGTCAATTTTCATCAAGATTTCAAATATGGTTCAGTTATTAAACAACTTCTTTTATAGGAACGTTTTGAGTTGCCAATTGTTCTAATATATTAATGTCGTCTAATAATCACATCATATCAAGTGAATAATTAAAATAAACTTTTACTTCACACGATCACCTTTTAACATGTCTATTCTATATCAATTTGACAAGCGCCAAATTTCAATTAAATCAATTTTTTTATATGATATGAATATCCAATTTTTCGTGTCAAATTTATTTTTTTCTTAAATTCTACACTTTTCTTTTCTTTTTTTTTTTTTTTCCTATTTTCCAACTTTCAAAACAAAAAATATATGAATTGTCCATAAATAATTTGTCTCCCCATAAGAAACTTTTACCAATATACGAAATAACTGTCCGATAGTAAATTCTTTCAATTAAAATAGTTTTATTTTTTTAAATTTATGTGCGATGAACCAAATTACAAATTGAAAATGAAAATTGAGGGACTAGAATAATTTTTTTATAAAAAAAAAAAAATAGAAGGATAGTATGAAAAAATCACCCACCAAAGAGACTAATATAAAGTGAATTGAGAAAATATGAACTATTTTAAAATTGAAATCAAATATCAGTAACTGATTAAACCAAATGTACAAGACAAAACTATCAATTCACAACGTTCTTAGAGAATAAATTATTCAAAAACGAATTATACTTGAAAATCTTGAATAAAAAATTAAATTTTACGAATAAATTAAGAAATTCATTTATTCACGTGTAAAAAAAAATACGAGCAATACACTAATAAGAAGTACCATAGTTTTAATACAATAATTTAGTATCATAATAAAAGCTTCTCATGATGAGACAAATTCTCTATTAGTTAATTGTGTGACATAAAAATTTATTTTAATCGTATCACATAAGTTGATGTGATTTCTCCATATAAATATATAAAAGATTTTTATGTCACAACAATATCTTAGTATAAGTTGACAATCCAAAACATTCCTAAAAAATAAATAGTTCCAATGACAAACCACATTTGGAATCTTGAAGAAAATAATTTTTTACTATAAAAAATATTAAAAAATTGAGTTAATTAAAAATTCTTCGAAAGAAATTTTGAAATTATACTTACACCCTTATGAAATTTTCAATTTAAATTTGGTCTCCGTCCGTTAGGGTTTAAATGAAAAATGTTAATATCAGCAAAAGAAATTACCTGATTTTTCAATTTTGCTCCTTATTTATTGTTCCTATTTATAGTTTTGTATTTATAATGGAATAAATATAATATCTATATATGGAGTGAGGTTAACATCATTATATTTATTCTCTTATAAGTACAAAATTATTATACTGGAATGTTAAATAAGGGATAAAATTAAAAACTTATGTAATTACTTTTTGACCTTAGTATTTTTTTGTCCGAACTCTAATAAAAGGAGCTCAAGTATAAACAATGTACTTTCGAAGGGAGTGTAAGTATAAATTTTAAACTTTTTTAAAGGAAAGTGAAATTTTACATTTTTAAATGGAGTTTAAGTGTAATTAACCCCAAAAAATTGACAAAGTGAGAAGAAGCTCGCTTTGGCAATTGGCATGGCCATAAAGCTCAAACAAGCCCAAAAGAGGGCAGATTGATATCAAAGACAAGCCCAAATAAATTCACAAACATTTAAGAAATTAATTAAATTAAGTTGAATTATAATCATTTGATGAACACATTCAATATTCAAATCAAAAGTGTCTAATAATGAGTTTGGATTCAATTATTCAAAATATTCAGAAACTTGACATAGTGGAAAATTGGCAAGTAAAAAACAGGGATGACAAAGAACAGAAAAGTAAAGACTTTAAGTCAAGATATTGCAGTAAACAACTTCAAAGTTAGATTAGGCTACAGAACACGTTCATCCACACAAGTTTCAGTTAACTTTTCGGCAGTTGAGTCGAACCTGTCCCTTTGGTGCTGTCAGAACCTTGAGGTTGGATAGCTTGATCATTGCAAGACCAAAGTCCCTTTGGAACAGGGAAAGGTCGGAGGAGTATGCTCGGACCCAAGTCTCCGTTTCTGCCCCAGATGTCAGCTGCTGATCCACAAACAGTAGTCCTTTGCGCTGCAAAAGACTACGATAGTATAGTGTGCCGAAACCTGTTCGTGGCCCCTCATAGTCCATCTTCATGCCTGCATCCTGGGATAAGATAGTTGATAAATTGTTGTCCTCTGATGAGGGCAAAGGTGATAATGATGGAGAAGCTGATGCTGGTCGGGATGAGTGATGGATGCTGTTGCAGTTTGATCTTAGCAGCTGAAGAAACTCAGGGTCAATAGAAGGGTCAGGGCCATCACCTCCACTGAAGTTGTAGAGCCGGTGGAAGAAGAATTTGCAGTGGATTGTGCCTGTGCTGTGAGCACCTGACACGGAATAGGAGAACAAATGAAGATACAAAGAGAAACAGTCTAGCCAAAGTAGATTTTTCAACAAGAGAAATTTAGAAAATCAAAAATATCTATAAAGGTGATTGTGTGCTTGGTTTCAAGAAAAGAGAGTTTGTTTTACTTATAGAATGTAAGCAGATGTGATCACTCGCAGAGATAGAGAGAAGGCCATTGGATGTCAGCAATATATTTGCAAGCATAGGGATTCACCATAGCTACTACATAAGTCCCTCTAAATAGTTTGTATCCCCAGAGAACTCATTGCCCTGTAGTGTAGAAAAGAGAATAACCAGAACAAAGTTGTCATACCTAATAGACTGACTGTCTCCCTTTCGTCGAACCCTCTTGATGCGAATGACTCAATAGTTTTCGAAAGATCGTCTAAGGGACTAGGAAGCTCATAAGTTGCTATGATTGGATAAGCAACTATGCTGTCCCTTCTACCAGTATACAGAGGATAGAACGGACCGCCAGCCTGAAATTCAAAAGTCGCCAGAAGTTTGAAACAACGAAAATGAAAACGAAAAGATTCTTGATACGCATGTTTACAAGGATTGGTGGTAGAGTTATAGATAGAGAGTCTTACCATGAGGACGCTTTCTCTTGCAGCCAAAGCAACAATATCTGCGCAAGAAACAACTCCAGGGCATGCTTCTTCAAGTTCTAACTTGATAATGTCGATGACATCATAGCCCCTTAGAGATTCATTTGGGAGAGAGTCTTTCTCACTCTGAATTCCATCGCCATGATCCAACAACACTGAGGCATCACACCCCTTACAAATCATTCAGCAGACAGCAATTAGAAGAAAGCTACTGGTAAATACACGTAAACTGACCTGATCTCAAAGAAACCACTAAAATACCTGAAACTAGACATGTCCATTGTACAAGAATATCTACAAGCATTCCATCTTCAAGAAAAAGCAAATAAAAGAAAACCTTGAATACCACAAGTAAACTTTCTTTCAGAACAAACTGTTGAAGACAAATCATAGTTTGGATCTTGAAGAAAATCAGAATAGACTTAAAACCTGAAAGATGCCAAATAATGAAAAACATCGAAAATCTATCAAAAACTGATCAAACAACAACACTAAACAAACAAGAAACAATTGGAAAAACTAAGAACTAAAAGTCACCTTCACAATGCAGTCATTGAAAACTAGGCATGCTTATAATCTGATCATTAAGAATATTGATAAGCATTCCATCTCCAAGAAAAGATAAATGAAAGAAACAAATCATATTTCCGATCCTGAAGAAAATCAGAATAACTTGGAACTGAAAGATGCCAAATAATAAAAACAGCAAAAAGCTATCAAAAAGTAACCACACTAAACAAGCAAGAAATAATTGGAAAAACTAAGACCTAAAAGTCACCTTCACAATGCAGTCATGGAAAACTAGGGATGCTTATAATCTGACCATTAAGAATATGGATAATCAGTCCATCTCCAACAAAAGATGAATGAAAGAAACAAATCATTGTTTGGATCTTGAAGAAAATCAGAATAAATTAGAGCCTGAAAGATGCCAAATAATGAAAAACAGCGAAAAATCTATCAAACACTGAGCACACAACCACACTAACAAACAAGAAATTTTGTGAAAAACTAAGACTAAAAAGTCACCTTCACAATGCAGTCATGGAAAACTAGGCGTGCATATAATCTGCCCAATTAAGAACATTGATAAGCATTCCATCTCCAAAAGGAAAGATATATGAAAGAAACAAACCAACACCCCAAAAAGGTTCCTGGAGAACAAACTGTTCAAGAACAAACCATACTTGAAATCTCGAAGAAAATAAGAACAAAGTCAGAATCCCAAAAGGCGCCAAATATAGGAAAAAAACAGTAACAATCTTTCCAAGAACTGATTACATAACCACACTAAACAAACAAGAAGACTATGGAAAAACAAAGAACTAGAGAAGTCACCTCGACAAAGCAGTCATGGAAAACAAGCCTCAAAAGAGCGGGGGCAACATCAGGCCGCAACCCGTATAACTCTTCAACGGTTGATCGGATTATCCGCTCCGCCAATGGACAAGACTCATTGTAGTAATCATACCTGAGCCATTCGTGAAGCCCATCATCTTCTTGGAGCTTCCTCTCCACCGGGTTCTGAAACGAAGCCTTTCTACTGGTTTCTGCATTCTGGTTCTTGAGAGAGATGAGAACACAGAGCATAAAGACAAGAAAGCTCAGTTTTCTTGTGAAATCCATTCTGAAATTTAGCATGAATGAAATCGTATCAAATCCCCCCTCTTTTTACTGCTTTGTGTGTGTATAAATGAGATGAAGTTGCAGAAGTTGATGAAAGCTGTGAAGAGAGGTGGTTCTATATATCGCCTAAAGTGCAGGAGAGCAGTGAATCAAAAGAACTACCCACAACGCGCGCGCGCGCGCGCACACACACACAAGCAAAAATACGCACACCACCACACACAGAAACACACACACCCCAGACCCACAGAAATACACACACGGGGGTGGGGGGCATGCCAACCTCCATAGCAGCAACCACTCATGCAGGCGCCGTTTCGTTCCAACAGATTGAGGGACCAGTGCTACGTGGCGAGGATTGAGCTAGCGGATCCAAGGCAGGGGATCAACATCATCCCTGATCGTTGAGGAAAACCACCAGATGCCCTCTCCACCTGCATTCAGATTCTGATTCTATCTTAGCAATTTCTCCAATCTGCTGCAGCCTGCAAGACTGCAAGAACTTAGAGGGTGGGGGTGGGTGGAGAGGAAGAACTAAAATTTTGATTAATTTACATATACTTTAAACATGTATTTATTTTAAATTTCATTTATTTAGCTTAAGTTTTATTATACATAAAATTAGAAGACAGTAAAATATAAAAATACATTAGGTAATGTAATCTTCATTAAATAAATAGTACAATCGTACAGTACAACAGTACTCATTGTGTGGCGTTTCCCTTAACAGTCCAAGGGATACGCCAAAATTTATATAACGTACAAAAATTAACAGAACGAGCCAAAAAATCACCAAGAAAATATAAAAACATAAAAATACATTAAATTACTGATTATAAATTTTTCTCATATAAAGTTTAAAAGATAAAAATATACAAAAAAAGATTATTAAATGTTCTAAATCTTTCATTAGTAACTAATATCTTTTTAATATACAAAAAAAAAATCTAAAACTTTTAATGATTTTCATATGTAAGATTTTACTGAATTTGTACTTAAATAAGAAATGAAAAAACGAGTAAATGAATAATGAATAATTATTAATTTAAGAAGAAAATTTTCTTTTAAAATTAAAAATTTTAAAAAGAAACTGCTGAGGGAGTTTTACCTTTTTATTTTTTTCGGAATTGAAATTATAAATTTAGATATAAAACGTCTTTAATTTTTAATCAGAAAAGGTAATTAAATTAAATGCAAGTTAATTAGATTAAGAAAAATACATATTTCAAATATTGTTTTATTTAATTATATTGATATTTCTCAAATATTTTTTCTCAAGCTTAAGGCTGAAGAGGCGTACCCCCACCAAACAACCGTATAGGCCCATGAGTAAAGTATTTAGTCCAAAATTCATCTAGTTTTACTAATTTGGTAGGCCCAAAAGTAAGCCGAATTCAACAGGATAACTCGACGGACAACAGAAACGACACGTTATAAATATTTTTAACATCATAAAACACATCATTCCAAAAACTCTCTAATAAACTTCTCCTAGATTGATGGCTGCCAACCTAACACCAGTGGGTCAGATCGGCAAACCTCGACTCGACTGTCAGGACCTATTTAAATAGTCATAACTTTTTCAAAATAAGACTAAATCGTAATCTTTTTTTGTTGTTAGAGAGCTAATTCGTGCAGTTTTCCAGTGATATATCACAGGCTGCAACCACTTTCGAATTTTGCTGTCCGTCAGCCTATAAATAGAGGTGTGAAGAAAAACATAGAGAGAATTTGATTCGAAAGAAAGAAAGTGATGGTTTGCTGAAAATATGTTCATGTACTAAAGAAATGAAGTTCAGCTCTGTATACATACTCTTCTAGTTGCCTAAGACGTGAAGAAGCTAATAAGTTGGACCTTGGGAAAGCTAACCAAGCCTAACTTGCACACTGCAGAAGCAAAAATAGAGCCGGACAACACTTTAGTAATCAAATCGGCTAACTATTCGGAGTTGCGAACGCATAGTGAACAATATGACAATTAATGTCCTAATGCTTCGTGCGTTCGTGAAAAGCAGGGTTAGCGGTAATATGGATTGCGGCATTGTGGTCACAAAACAAATTAATAGGTAATTAAGCAGTAACCCTAAAATCCTGAAGCGAATAAGTAATCCATCACAATTCACAAACCGTAACGCCCATGCTATGATACTCAGCCTCCATTGTCGAATGAGAAACAACAGTCTGCTTCTTGGTCTTCCACGAGACAAGAGCAAATACCAGAAATATACAAAAACCAGTGAGGGAGCGGCGGGTTCCAGTACAAGTCACCCCGTCTACATCACAGAAAGTGCGGAGCTGGAAGGAATTGGTTGTAGGAAACATAAGACTGTGAGCAGGAAAACCTTTCATATAATGAACAATATAGAGAGCAGCAGTCCAATGTAAATCATAAGGGTGTTGTAAATATTGGCTAAGTTGCTACACCGCGTGTGAGATATCAGGCTGAGTGAAGCTGAGGTAAAGCAAACGACCAATCAGATGGCGATAAAAATTAGGGGCAGACAATAATGCTCCACAATCAGAAATGAATTTGACCCCTCGTGGTAGTGGCGTGCCTGCACAATATCTCTGATATATTTAGACTGAGCTACATAAGTTCCTTAAGGCAAACGAGCAATCTCTAAACCCAAAAAATATTGCTCAGTCAAACAACTACTCATTGGGTAGGCATGTGAGTTCATGGAATGTAACATCCCTAGATATGAAAGTGGTGTGTGAGTTTATGTCAAACAACTTATAGGTCTTTTGATGAGGTGCATAACCAATTATGATGCATTTGTGTGCCCTGGGATCAAATTTGGTTTTATGTGGATCAACATTCGTAGAGAAATAAAGGCAGCCAAACGTTCGAAGGTGGTCATAAGCAGGTAGCCAAACAATAGCTCAAAAAGGAGTTTTCCAACCTAAGACAGAAGATGGAACCTTATTGATCAAATATGTAGCTGTGAGAATGGAGTCCCCCAGAATTCTTTTGGTAATCAAGCTTAAAACATGATAGCTTTTGCAACAAGGCCTAGGTGTCTATGTTTTCTCTCAATCCGCCCATTTTGTTGAGGTGTATGGAAGCAAGATCTTTCATGTATTATACCAAGTGTATGTAAAAGCGATTGGAATTGGTTGCTCAAGAATTCAGTCCCATTCTCGATCTTGAAAAAATTAGACAAAAGTGAATAGGTTTGGGATTTATGCCTCATCAAGTAGGTCCAAGTGACTATTAAAATCATCTACTATCGTGAGAACATAGCTACAACTAGAAAGAGTATGTGTCCGATAAGGCCCCCAGATGTCCACGTGTATGAAACCAAAATTTATGTGAAGCATGAGATCACTTATAGGAAAGGTTAATCTAGTTTGTTTTTTATGAGTGTCGAATCCACCAAAAATATTATTCTACTAAAACTTGTTAAAGTAGTGAGTAGGGTCGAATTCACAGAAATTCAAATAAAAATAGAAATAAAAAGATCGTGGCATTAAAACCAAGTAAGGAGAACAAGTAATAAGAAGAAATTAATTTGAAAACACCAATCCCTAGCAATTGAGCCAAAAAAATTTATGAGTACCGAATCCCACAAAAAATATTATCCTACTAAAATTTGTGAAAGTAGTGGGTAGGGTCAAATCTACAGAGATTAGTTTTAAATTAATTTCATCACATAAAAACCAAATTAAAAAGAGGGAGATTTTTGTTTAAAGTCTAAATCTAGAAACAAAATAAAGAATACAAATAAATATGAGAAGAAAGATCTCCAGTGAAAGACAGGATCATGCTTGATTCATTATTGATCATCGCAAATATAACCATCATTCATAATAGATAAATTGATTATGGTCGAATTTAGGATTTAGGGTAAGACCTAACGACCTCACCTTTTCTTACTTTGCCTTATCGTTAGTCATGGAATTCTATTGACTAATTCTCTAATCAATAAACAACCCTGGGAACGTCCTTAAGATTTAGTTTACCAACATAACTAATAACTAGAAAGGCACAGTTCTAATCAATAAATTCCTACGATGATTTATTTAAATTATATTGTGCATTCCCCACAACATAATCGACCACTACGACTTGATGAATTATGTTGCGTTACTAGTTACTAAACTAAGCAAACAATTATGAATTTGCAAGTTTAATTGGCTAGGCAAATATTCTTGACAATGAATAATGGTACATATCATTCATAAATCAAATTATTTGTGATGAAAGCATAGAGAACAACACAATACCTCTATGAACAAAAGTAGAAAGCACAAATTAGATCCCACAACATATGTGAATCAAGCATTCACAATATCGCCAATTAGAAATTAAAAGAACTAGCCTAACATGCTAATGAGAAAACACATACAAATAAAAGAGAGAATATTATAAAAACGTAGAGAATCAAAGATCAAAAGAAGTTTCATATGATGAACTACATCATCTATTTATATTAACTAGTTACCTAATATTTCTAGAACTAAAAGATAGATTTCTAATTAAACTATAAGTCCTATTTAATTAAATAATTAACCCTAATAGACTCCTCAAAAGAGATGATTCCAAAATATCAAGGGGCACTGTGATTCATGTGTGGACTAGCTTTTCTCCAGAAAATTCATCTTTGTTTTCCTTGTTTTTCCGATTTTCCGTAGGGTTAGACGTGGGCATACCTAATTGGATAAGCAAAGTTGTTATGTTGCTAATTGTAACTCACTTTTCATCCCACAAATCTCTATTAAGCTAAATCTGCAACTATATCACTTGATTAGGAGTGTTTTTAACATCAAATGATAGTCAATCACCACTGAAATTATATCAAAATGTGTCCTATCAGTTTTGCAAGAGGACATATATCAAACCGGAGTTTCTCATGATTAGAAGACAAGTTGATGGAAGGTATATGTTTTATTGCTTATACGGAGGAATGGCCAAGACGTTGATGCCAAATTTTATTACAACAAAAAATGTTAGATTCAACCAACTGCCAAAGTGTGTTTAGATACCTGATCCTACAAAACACAGTACTAACGATCAAATTTGAATTTGATGGTAAAGATGTACACAGTTGGTTTACAGATAGAAGATTGACTTTGAAATCAGGATTATAAAAGACATCAGTGAATAAGACAGTTTTTGAAAGTTGTACATGTCCAACAAAAGCAACGGGCCTTTGAGAACCTGATGAGTGTCGAAGTCACCAAAAATAATTCCTACTACACTTGTGAAAGTGGGAGTAGGGTCGATCCACAGAGATTGGCTTTAAGTTGATTTCTTTGAGAAAATAGAAAATAATGGGGGGAAGGTTGTGATAAATAGAAGTGATCAAAAACTAAATAATTAAAAATACCTGATAGAGATATGAGAGAGAGATTTCCCGGTTAAGGCTAGGATTATGCTTGATTCTCGTGAGTTGATCATTGATGCAAGAATAACACATGTATGGACAAATAAACCAGTTATGGTCGTTGGTACGACCTAACAACCTCACCTTTCCTTACCTTTTCGTTAGCCAAGGTACGACCGTTGGCTAGATCTCTAATTAACAGACAACCTTAGGAACGTCCACAAGATTTAATCTATTAACAGCATTAAGAATTAGAAAGGCCTGATTCTAATCAACAAACTCCTACGAGGACAATTCGTTTAAACTAGATCATGCATTCCCCATAACATAATTAAATACTGTGACATAACTAATCATGCTACGTTGCCACTAAGTATTGAACTAAATAAACAATTACACGGATTTATAAAGTTCAATTAGCTAAGCAAACCTTCTTGATAATGAACAACCGGCCGAATCATTCATAAATCAGATGTTTGTAATTAAAGCACAGAGAATAACATGAATATTTGCTTGACAAGTGTAGAACGCAGATTAGATCTCACAACATAATGGGAATCAAGCAATCACCATACCTTAAACAGAAAATAGGGAATTTAGCCGGACATATTAATGGAAGAACACACTAGAAAGTGGAATTCCATTAATTCCGGTAGTAAAATAAAATAAAAGAGAAGAGATGAACAGAGAATTCTATAGAGTTCTAACATAAAAACTGAATGCCTTCTAATGAAGAGATCCCCCCTATTTATAACAAAAGTTCCCTACGAATCTAAACGTAGTGGGGGGATAGATACGTGATAAACTCTAAAAAGGTAAATAGATTACAAAAGATAAGCTTAAAAGAATCCTTTCTAAATCTAAACACTTGATTCCTTTATCTCTTAGGAGAATCGTTCGTGCTTATCCTTATCCCGAGTTGACTACTCCATTAAGCGTGGGCGCACTTTGTCAATTTTGCAGAAACGTCCTTGTAATCTTCCTTTTTGCTGAATATGCAATAAAATCACATAATTAGGAATATTTTGGCTTAAAAAGGAAGATTAAATTGCTATAAAATCATTATAATTGCAGAGTTATCAAATACCCCCACACTTAGCCATTTGCTTGTCCTCAAGCAAACTCAAGATGCATTCAAAAATCCCTCCAAATTTTAAACTACTCAAGGCAATTTGTAATCATGTGCAAAGTAAATGACATATTTTATGAAGGAGATAATTCAACATGTATCAAACAAGTTTTCACGTGATGACCATTATCAAAATCAATCGCATAAAACTAGTGGACTATTTTCTCTCCACTTTCCATTCTCTCAAGTGTATATATGGCTCAAGTGTATCTCTCGACACTTACTACGACAATGCTTCACCATAGGCTTGCCTATACACCACATCTCCACCACTTTTGAAATATGCACATATAAGGGTCAAAAGGTCTTTTATTTTGGTTGTAATGGGGCTTTGGTTTGGGGTAGGATAAAAGGATAATGAGGTTAAATTCCAATAAACTAATTAGAGCACCAAAAGAATTTGAGTGAACAATAATTCGAAGCTCTCAAAGTTTTTTCGACAATTCCTTGAACTATGCCTTTCTTAATCCTTTTGGAGAGTTCATATATATTTTTTTTTTCTCTCTTTTTTTTTTCTTTTTCTTTTTCTTTTTCTTTTTCTTTTTATTTTTCTTTTTCTCCTCTCCAATCTTTTGTGATAGGCACAGACCAAGAAAATTGATGTCGGTTCCCACAAAGTGAAAAGGAACATAATTTTGGAACCCCCACACTCATTTTGAGATACATCTTTTAAGCATGTAAATCACAAAGGTTTTGAAAATCTCTCATTTTGAGAACTTGTTCTTTTGAGCATAAACCCATTTCCCTTGATGCTTTAATAGTTCTTAGAGGGATCAAAATCAAAGTTTTAAACAAACGACGGGATATGTTCGTATATGACGGGTTATTCAACAAAATAGGTCGAAAGGCTCAAAGGGGTTCTCTAAAGTTAAAATGTGTTGGGTGGTTAAAAAAAAGGCCGAAAGTGGTTTCTAATGCCTTTATCATATCCAAATAAATACACATTTGTGTGGCCTCGACGTGGTTCAAGCCAAGTTCTAGGAAGACAAAGCTATAGAAGTGTTATTCTCTCAAGAAAGAATGAATTTTTTTTTATATATCAAGCTCAAGATCTCACGAGGTATGTTTTAGTCCACTAATCCTATATCAGAAGGTTTTAACTCAAGTCATTTTGGTGAAGACAAGCTTTCAACTAGTGAATTATCCTCAAGCATAAAACATGTATTCTTCTTACACATAACATCATCAAACCAAGATTAGTCCAAAATTGAAAGGGTTTTATCATGCCAAGAATTATCATGTATAAGCTCAACAACCACACCCCCACACTTAAAATTCACATTGTCCTCAATGTGGACATTGACATGCAACTCAAGGATTAAAAATTAAAATGAGAGAGAGTTTAAGGAAGCGTCCCTGAGTGCATGCCGCGAAGAGTTCATGGCGTGGTTGGGCTGGTGGCAGATGATGGCGGCAACTTCCGGTGGATATGAGGGAGAGAGACTTGGTGGTAGGTGAAGTTGCTGTGAGAGAAAGTGAGAGAGAGAGTTAATGAAGATAAAGATGAAGTCAAAGAAAATCTTGGTAAAATATATGAATAAAAGTGAAAAGATTTTCTTTTGATTTTTTTTCGATTTTCTAATTTTTTTTAAAAAAAGAAAATGAAGAAATAAAAATAAATAAATAGATGAAGATAGATGAACGTAAATAACAGCCTACGAAGTGCAACTAAGCGTGGGCACGCTTAGTGGAAACTCCAAATCTGTTTTGGTGAAGTGAGTTAAAACAGTTTTGAAAGATCGACTAAGCGTGGGCACGCTTAGTGGAAGCTCCAAATCTGTTTTGGTGAAGTGCGTTAAACAGTTTTGAAAAATCGACTAAGCGTGGGCAGCTCAGTGGAAGCTCTAAATCTGTTTTGGTGAAGTGAGTTAAACAGTTTTTTAAGATCGACTAAGCGTGGGCACGCTTAGTAAAACTTTCAAATATGTCCAATTTGAGCATCCAAACAGATTTGGATGTTTCATTAAGCGTGGCACGCATCGCAAAGCTTGAATAAAAACACTAAAACTAAAATAAAATGAAACGAAAAAGAGAAGGGATAGAAATTCATGGGTTGCCTCCCATCTAGCGCCTTTCTTTAATGTCGTTGGCTAGACATTGTTGTGCTTCAACTTGAATAAGTTGGGAACTTTATATTCTCTTCTTCTTCGTCATAGTGCACCCAAAGATGGTGTGGACCAAGGAAAACTTTGAGGTTCATGAGAGAATTCTTCCTCGAACTTATTTTGTCGTGAAATGCTTTGTTCTTATAAGTTCTCGGACCAGAGACCTTGAGGAACTTTGCATAGTGGGGTACTCTTTTGGTTGCGTCGATCAATGGAATGTTTACCACCATTATGCTAACAATTTCAAGTGTTCCCTTCGTTTTCCATTCTTCTTTTTCAGCAAATCCTTCCGGTAATGGAAGTTTGACCATCAACGCCTTGTGATGTTCACTGTCGGTTGTTTTGGGCTTGTTGGTCTGTTTTTGAGAAATTTCCATCTTTTGATCTGGTTCACCTTGTTGGACATCCGCGCACTTGGTGTCATTTTTGTCCATATTTGGTTGCAACTCCTTTTCACTGTGAAAGACAAAAACACTAGCATTTTGTTTGGGGTTAATAACAGATTGAGAAGGTAGCTTACCTTGGGACTCGAGCTTACCAACAGATGACGCCAGTTGACTGATTTGAGACTCTAGATTTTGAATGCTCGTCTGGGTCTGTTGCTGGAACTGCTGGGTCTGTTGTTGGAATTGTTGGAAGCTCGCCTGGGTCTGTTGCTAGAACTGTTGTGTGTTGGTCACTAGTGCTTTCATCATGTCTTCGAGAGATGGGCTAGGCGTGGAATTAGGCGGAGGAGGTGGTGGCCAGTTTTGAGATTGCGAAATGTAGCCAAAACTGGGGTAATTTGTCCTTTCTGGATTGTACGTGTTGAAATGAGGATCATATCTTCTTTGTGGTGGTCCAAAAAGTCCTCCAACAACATTGGCATGCTCGATGGTTTCTTCTTGAAGCATAGGGCACAAATTGGTGGGATGTACCATGGAATTGCATATTCCACAAGCCTTCACTCGTTGGTATTTTTCTTCGACATATCCTTCAACAATGGATAAAAGTTTATCAAAACGATCATAAAGGGAAGATATACTTACCTCATTCACCAGAGGATTGTCGTATCTAGTCCCAAACTGTTGAGTATTGGCCCACATGATTGCAATGGGGTTGTGTGTTATGGTTTATTCCAAGTGTCCAATATCTCTTGTTCTAACTATGGCTCGGAAGAAGCGATTCCCATTAAATTTTTCAACTTGTTGCTTGGTTAAAATTTTCGTCCAGTCCTCTCAATTTCGAATTAGATTCAAGTTCACCTGTAAGAGAAGATTTTAGTATTAAACCAAGTAAAAAAAAAAAAAATAAATCAACTAGAAAAGAAATCTTCTTAAAAACACCAATCCCCGGCAACGGCGCCAAAATTTGATGAGTGTCGAAGTCACCAAAAATAATTCCTACTACACTTGTGAAAGTGGGAGTAGGGTCGATCCACAGAGATTGGCTTTAAGTTGATTTCTTTGAGAAAATAGAAAATAATGGGGGGAAGGTTGTGATAAATAGAAGTGATAAAAAACTAGATAATTAAAAATACCTGATAGAGATATGAGAGAGAGATTTCCCGGTTAAGGCTAGGATTATGCTTGATTCTCGTGAGTTGATCATTGATGCAAGAATAACACATGTATGGACAAATAAACCAGTTATGGTCGTTGGTACGACCTAACAACCTCACCTTTCCTTACCTTTTCGTTAGCCAAGGTACGACCGTTGGCTAGATCTCTAATTAACAGACAACCTTGGGAACGTCCACAAGATTTAATCTATTAACAGCATTAAGAATTAGAAAGGCCTGATTCTAATCAACAAACTCCTACGAGGACAATTCGTTTAAACTAGATCATGCATTCCCCATAACATAATTAAATACTGTGACATAACTAATCATGCTACGTTGCCACTAAGTATTGAACTAAATAAACAATTACACGGATTTATAAAGTTCAATTAGCTAAGCAAACCTTCTTGATAATGAACAACCGGCCGAATCATTCATAAATCAGACGTTTGTAATTAAAGCACAGAGAATAACATGAATATTTGTTTGACAAGTGTAGAACGCAGATTAGATCTCACAACATAATGGAAATCAAGCAATCACCATACCTTAACCAGAAAATAAGGAATTTAGCCGGACATATTAATGGAAGAACACACTAGAAAGTGGAATTCCATTAATTCCGGTAGTAAAATAAAATAAAAGAGAAGAGATGAACAGAGAATTCTATAGAGTTCTAACATAAAAACTGAACTACTTCTAATAAAGAGATCCTCCCTATTTATAATAAAAGTCCCTTACGAATCTAGACGTAATGGGGGGATAGATACGTGATAAACTCTAAAAAGGTAAATAGATTACAAAAGATAAGCTTAAAAGAATCCTTTCTACTTTGTCAATTTTGCAGAAACGTCCTCGTAATCTTCCTTTTTGCTGAATATGCAATAAAATCACATAATTAGGAATATTTTGGCTTAAAAAGGAAGATTAAATTGCTATAAAATCATTATAATTGCAGAGTTATCAGAACCATTAGCAAATCGAATGGAACGATGAAGTTAAGGAGTGGAATAAGATTAAAAAATTTTGACGCCAGCACATATATGATTAGTTGCTCTAGTATCAACTATGTATGATCGCGAATCAAATACGTCGTGACTAGAAAGTCCTCAAACTTAGCTCTGACTTGAAAGGCTGCACCTCAATCCTTCATTGATAGATCTATGTTTCTCAATCAAAAATTGAGCACATGCTTATATTCATCATTTAGTCCCATCAGAAATTGAATCATCTAATTTGAGATATTCTGATCAATAATCTACTTGTTAACATCACAAGTGCATCCTCCACAAGCATAATTTGGTGTAGGTACCAAGCAAATCAAATCATCCCAAAGGTTTTTTTAATTTTGTGTAATAAGCCATAACTGACATACTACCTTGCGAAAGTGAAGCCATCTCACGTTGGATCTGGTACACCATAGGTCCATTGCTATCCCCATACTAGTGGTGTTAATGCTTCCCCTACCCAGACTTATAATATAATTCAAAAACTCATATCCAAACCCAATGAATATTTTTAGATCCAGGACCAGATCCAGACTCATTATAATAAGCATATTGATTGGATCTGGATTAGTCTCTATCCATGGGGTCTATATACCTAATTTGGACCCAAAAAATATATCTATTTTTTTCTCAATTCAATTAAATTATTACTTATTAATCGATCTACTAGTGTGTGCAATTTTCGGTTAACCAATCGAAAATCGACTAACCGATAATTTGGTTCAAATTTGGTTAATTTTTGTTAAATTTTGGTTATTCTGTTTGGTTTTAATTTTTTATGCTAGTTAACCGAATACAGAATTTTGAATAATTTTGGTTAATTTGGTACAAAAATCAAATCAAACTGAAATAAATTTGATTTTGAACGAACCCACCGAATATTTAGGTGGCGTATTGACCGTATTTAAATAATTTAAGATACCATAACATTATGTATCATGTAATTCTTTAACTATGTACATGTTTTAAATAATAAATAATTAATAACAAAATAATTAAGATATAACTATATTATCATGCTCGGTATATTGTCTAATATCTCTTAATAGGCAATATTATTTGTTTGAAAACTTGAAGTGATCAAAATAAATTTTAATTTTTTTTAAAATTAAACTCAATTGTCATTAAATATGTAGAATTTGATATTTTCATAAAATTATTTTGTAAATAGTACAATAAATGATATAATATTTTAAAAATTCTATAAAAATAATTATTTGTGAATTGATCTCAATAATTCTAAATTTATTGATAAATTATGTAAAAAATAAAAATAAAAAAGAAACAAATTTAATTTAATCAGTATGATTTACAAAAATAATGGATAAAAACAATGAATTTGTGATGGGTGTTGAGACTACCAAAAATAATTCCTACAAACACTTTTGTAGAAGTGGGAGTAGGATCGATTTCTCAGAGATTGACTTTAAGTCGATTCCTTCAAAAATAAAAAATAATTGGAGGATTTTGATTGTGAAGAGGAATAAAAATAAAAATTAAATTAAATTAAAGAACTAATAAAGTAGTAAGCAGATACGATTAGCCAAACTAGCCTGGAGGCTTCACTCTTTAAACAGTAAACTAACCCAGCGATACCTAGAAATGAAAGCAATATGGTCATTCAGCAAGTAAGCATATTCAACAACCCCCAGAGTAATTCGGTTTCAACTTGAGCAGAATGAATTTTATATATTCAACCTGTTCATCACCAGCCGCTATAGTAACTTGCAAACTTTCATATGCATTACTACCCAGAGCTTCCAGGCACTGCGTCACATTTAGAAAATTTACGGTACTTGCGTGTATTAACAATCAAATACATACCAATAAACTCAGAGCGAAGACCATAACAATGTAATATACTAGAACAAGTAAATAGCTTCTGTTCTACATAAAGCAAGCCAATTGCGGAGGTGGAACCAAATTTGCTCCACATCCTCTTTGGTGGGGCTAAATTCTGAAACAAATATGTTCACTCAGAGGATTCTAGGTGCTTTTTATAAAATGAGACTGAAGTACAACTGGACATCATTGTGTATTATTTGGGCATTGTCACAATATTCTGTGAGTAGTAACTCCTAACCAGCAGAAGAAGATATCTGACTAGGTGAAAAAGGAAAATGTGTGGAAAATGGTGATAGTAAAAAAAGACATTTAAATTAATCCCAAGGGCAACAGAGAAAAAGGACAGTGAATAAATACCTTGCCGACAACCACGATCATCAACGAGGTCGACTGCTTGTATACTGATTCAACAGATAAAGAACTTCAGGCCACCCTTAATTGTCCTTCCAAAAAAATCTGAAATGGCAACTTGATAAGAGACATATGGTGCCGTGGTATTTCCAAGAAATTTCATCTGGAAAACTATATTTGTCCCACATTTCCATACACAAAGTTTGAAACAATGCAATCATCTAACAGAATGCCATTGAATATTTTTATACTTCTTACTAGGAAAATTTCTGAATTACATGACCTATAAGGAGTTTCTGAACAATTTTCCTACAGTATCGTAAAAGAAAAGGGAAAAAAATGCATAATTACAACTGCCATTAGGCCAAGACATAAGGTGGAGAAACCCAGGCTATTCCCAACCCATAGAAAAAAAAAATGAAACAGAAAAAGCGTCATCCTCTAACCAATTAAGTTTTTCACAAGCTGTACAACAAGGTATCATGATCAAAACATATTTAATTCGGAGAGGTCATCCATGGGTATGTCGAGGCCAGCAGTATCTTGGTCCACCCCCTCCACTTCAAAATTGAACCAAGAATTGAAATCCTGTGGTGCACCAATTTCAGAATCTAGATCTTCAATACCATCTATGTCATTAACAGGCAAATTAGGGAAGTCCACACTTTCCTTTATCTCTTTTGATGACACTGAAGGGGCATTACCAGAAGATACGAATCTAACATCTTTTTTTCTGTTGCCACTATTATTGGCTGATTCACCAGAACCACTAGCTGAGGGAAATAAAGAATTTGTTGTATCTGTAAATTTATTGACAAATGCGCTTCCTGATGTAGAAAGTTGAGCTGTTTTCTGTTTTGGTTTTGATTTTGTCTTACGCTCACCCTTGGAGCCACCCATAGACAACCGTCCAGCCTTGGCAACAGCATTTTTAGTTGAAGCATCCCTATCTCTATCTCTTTCACTTCTTTTTCCCTTTGCACCACCCAAAATGCCTAATGAGGCTCTAAAAACAGCACCACCAACAACATCATCAAGCAATACTTCCTTTTTCTTTCCTCTATTTGACATTGGCCCATTTTCAGAAATGGCCTGATCAGGTTGATGAATTGAAGTCTCTAAAGCATCTATAGAACTCCCATCTGCACAACCATAAAGAATCCTTATAAGTATTTACACATAAACTATATGAAGCAAATCCGGAATGACATGGACCAATAACGTAAAACTAAAATGCAAGATGCTTCTAAGAGGTTAAAAATAAATAATAGAAGATTATGGTATCATATTCAAACAGAACCCCAAGCATATTATAACTGCTGACACTGCGCTGATACAAATATCATCTAATGGCGGCTTCATTTTAAAGATTCTAGGCTTACCATTACCAACTGGCAGGTTAACACCAGAAAGTAGCTCTCTTTCAGCAAACTGAGGAGGTGCCGCATAAACAATCTCCCGGAATGCAGGCTCGGAAAAACAACTTGCTCCTGAATCTTCAAATTTACGGCACCTTGCAAGTGTCCTCTTGGCAAAAGCTAAAGCAACTTGTTTCGACACCTTAGGAATCCCAAGTTTAGATGCAATGCTTCCTCTAGTTGCCTGTCAATCATTCCAAAAAACATTGCACTACTGAGATATGAAGATAGCTTCGAAATTAACATTCAAGAATAAGAATAGGTGCAGCAAGTCTAACTGATAGACTGGAAACAAAAGTTCAAAATTTATAGTGGAGAACTCATTTTGTCAAAACTTCCAGGTGACAGAAAACATACTGGAACCCATTTCCAAGCATAAGTTGCCATTAGGCGGACAAGGACAAAACCAGGTGTCATCACCCAAACCCACCCAAAGACATGCCATAACTGAAGTTGCATGAAGTTGGGCATGGGTGGGGGGTGGGTGCATGGAGTCGTGGGAACGTGAACAGGAGAGCATCAAAATTTCTAAAATTAAGGAGCGGAGCCCCTATAGAATCTATTAGAACACCTCTCCCATCTTTGAAATAAAATAAAGGGTTAATTACAATTACCTCTTGGGAGTGAGAATAATTACATAGTATACCTCTCCCCTTTCCCAAATTACAAAAACATCACAGTTATGTTCCACCATTAAAAACCCCGGCAAAACTACATTACCATAATTAAAAATGAAAAAATAAAAATAAAAGTATAGATGGTCAACTATAACAACCACCTTCGTGAGTTACAGACTCTACTCCTTTTAAAAATTAAAAAAAAAAAACCTCCTCTTCAAATTTACAATATTTCCATGCTAAGCCCTTTCAAGTTTATAACCTGTACATGCCTCATCTCTAATGTTAAAAAATACAAGGTATAATTGTTCTCTATCTAATCCTAGAAGGGAGGTAACTGTAAGATTTTGTTTATGTTGGGATGTTATGATTGTTTTCTGAAACTAAGCAAGGTTCTTTACAAAATTGTAAATGAAGATTGTGTTAACTTTATGTCTACTTATTCCATATGTTAATTATAGCAAAGTCCTGAACATCTACAACAATGGAGTTAAACTATTACATCAACAAAGGAGAACACTCACTAGTTCAAAGAAGTGAGGCTTAAGTACATGATTCTATAAAATCATTATATATCGAAAAATATTTAAAGAGCTACAATTACAAGATAGTGTTAATAACATTAATTTAGTCTAATTTCAGCTGCAATACAAAAATTCAGTATGTGACTCAATTAGATGAAAACATTGGTTGTTTTTACACATGAAGACCTGAAATAATCATAAGCCTGAATGTGGCATCCAACAAGTACATAATACAAACAATACCACCTTATGATTGGACCCTTGCACATTTTATTTCATTACAAAAACTTCCCTCCGAGTTTGACAAATTTTCAGAGAATTAAGTTAATGTTTGGATAGATCATCATTTTTTGTGGAAAACCCTAGAGGGTCAGTCATGTAAACTCTGTAAACTTGGAGGAGTAAGTTTTAATAATTCCAAAAGGAGGAATATAGTTTGTAACTATTTCACAGAGCGACTCTATAGCACTTTTAGAATTGACAATGACAAGCCCAAGTTTGGTTTCATATGCATATGTGCCCATAAATTTAGGTACGCTCAATATAGTAAAAAGTAAAGAGAGATAAACGAAACCCTCCTAATGCGACCTAAACTAATAACTGGTCTTCCCTCCATCTCCACCATTTCTTCCTCCAAGTGTGTGTATGTTGTTCTGGGGAGGCATCTTTCACTCAGTCCCACCATTTACAACCAATGGAAGGGGCATGTGACATGTCATAAATGTTTTCCATGCTTACATTTTGGGGTTCGAAAGCCAGTCCAGGCAACATCTAGGATAAGCTTTTCTTGTATCAGCCTCGTCTAGATTCATGGTTCAGTTTTAAAGTAAAAGGTGAAGAAGAGGACCTAAACGAGATTGAACGGCAAGGAGTAAGAAAGGTCTACCTAATTCCAATTTACAGGGAGCTCAACTCAGCCTAAGTGTAATGCATTTTGTTTATAACCTCCATTTTTTACCCTCCCTATTAGATTTTATTGTAAAAAGTTAACCATCTTTGTGGCAAATTTACTTTTGTTATGACAATACTTGAATTTGATATGCTAATGTCAATTACAAATTTCTATAGACAGACAAATTTAACACAAAATAATCTAATGATATTCCTCACTGCATTAGCAGCATTCAGTAACTTCTTTATCCGGCTTTCTATAAGCATCATAAAATTGATGGACACATCCAACAAATATTAATTCACATGAATGTACAGTTTCAGGGGTGCTGAAGTTCTGCAAAAGAGTGATCCAGAGTGCTTAATACTAACCAAAAGTTTCTTGTATGCCAACTCAAGAAGTTTGTCCATTGCAACCTGCTCAGGGTCCCTGAGGCACAATTAAATTATATTTGTCATAACATGTGGTCACACAAAATTTGAATGGTCATGAACAATGTCCAGTTATTTAAGTAATTTTACCGTCCAATATCCTTTCCTTCTTGAATAGCTGTGTGTACTTTGTCCAGGCGTGCCTTCTTCTTCACAATCTATAGGTTTGAACATAGACACGAAATGAATATATGAAGATCATAAAATATTGCAGAATATTTACAAGAGAGAGAGGATTGGTTGGGGGAGTAACGAAGAGACTTCAAACATAAATCAAAAGAAAAAAGTAGTAATCAGAATGGCCTGACGCAACATCACTGATGACCTGTTCAAGAAGTTCCCTCTCTAGCTGAGCAAGTTCCTGGTTGATGACCTCATCTTCTTTATCATCCAATGCAGGCTGTATTAAAGAAACCAAGAATAAAGTACCAGGATTAAAACTTACATGAATAGGAAAAGATAATTGAAAATATAATATTTGTACAAAAGCTGCTGCGGTTAAATATAAGGGAAAGTCATTCAGAAAATAACAAATTAGTTCTATACAAGTAGGCATAGGATAGCTGGAACTTATGGCAAAACCATATACTTAAGTCGCAATCTCCAGAATCTGAAACTTACCACGGCTTCCAAGAAGAGGCCAATGCTCTGTAGTTCTAGTACAAGTTTTTGTTCAAGACACATCTGCTCATATTGAAAATTAAAGTTAGGAATGCCACCATTATTTCCGTGTAGACTTTGTGGAGCATAATCACATCTGGAAAGTGTAACTAAGATTTCAACCTCTGAGTGCACATATCCGCCATCCCTTTGCTTCAGCTCACCATTACATATACCATCTGGGACACTAGGACTCCTAGGGATGTCTCTATTCCCATTACAAGGAAAAATTTTATGTGCATTACCATTTTGCCAAGTTTGAACACCAAATACTGGCTCAGAAGAGTCTAGCCTGTGCATAGGTTTACTGTCATTACCAATGAGGCATGAGTCGTTAACTGAACTCCTTCGCCCTCCAAATCCAGTTTCTTCACATTCTTCAATTTCATCTTCCACAATGAGAGCCGATAGTACCCTTTGATAAAGTGGTGTAACTATGTTGAATCCTTTCTCTGTATCAGAGCATCCATATAGAGAAGAATTGTGCATTTGTTCAACAAACTCCACTTTATCAGAAGAAGACTTCAATTCATTTTCATTTTTCATGAATCTATTTCTTCGGCAAGAAAAGGAGTCAGATGCTGTCATTTCTTCATGGCAATAGTTATCCTGGTAAAAGATAAGCAAGCTTTTAATATGAGATGTAGCAGATCATTAGAGACTAATTAATGCCAATGAACTTGTTCGCCCAATGATTTTGAATTTAAAATATTCCAAAGACAAATAGCGCATCCAGAATAACTTCTGGACCCAAAAGGTAGTTTTGGAAGAGTGGTCCATGTGCAAGATAAAACGAAAGAATGCAAACTACAAACCAATTTCGCTTGAATAGAATTGCCATTGCTACAGTTCTTGAACAAACTGGCACACGATTCTTCAGCCAATTTCAGCTGATCAAAAAGGGAAAAGAAATTATTAAATATAAACTGACTACAAAAATTGGATAATCTACTACATAACCAATGAAATAAGAACCTGTTGTGATAAGTATGATTTGTCATCTGCCCCAACAGAAGCAAATAAGGCCTCAATTGTCTTCCAGAATGTGCTCGAACATGCATCAACTGCATAAGATAAAAGATTCAGTGAGTCATAGAGAGATGATATCTGAGAAAGTAACCAAAGATTGATTCCAGATGCATACTGCTAGAACTACACGCAAGATTAGCCGCTGTCAAAAGCTCTTCCCGGTCATCTTCTGATTCCCCTGAAAAGTAACTAAATCAGTGTGGGTTTTGTTTCTCCCCCCAAAGTTAACCAGTGTGGTTTAATGACTACAAAATTTAAGAAATACAAAGGTTTTGAGTTTCTTTTTCTTCTTTCTTCTGCTAGATAAACATAGTTCACACTGGCCAAAGCAGAAGTGGTCCGAATCCAACATGATGAAACAGCTTTTTATATGAAAGTTTAATTAACTCAACAAAAGCAAGTTTTCCACAATGTCTATGAACTATATCACCTTGGTAACTGGGAAATAAAAGACAAGAAATGGAATGCAGACTTTAAACTTATTCTAGGATAACATATAATCCAACAAAATCAGCAAACGGAAAGGGCATATCGATAACACCCTAAAAAGAGATCAGACCTACATATGCAATTAGTAGCAGATCCACAGTCAGACCATCACAAAGTTGACTACTGATAAAGTGCAAAGACTTACAGCAGACCAACAAAATTCCATCGCTACCAATCCAAAGTGAGTTATTAAACACCAATATGAATAATATTCTAATATTGCATTGCCATTGATAGCACAGAGGGCAAGAAACTGAGAAAAGCTATGTCCAAAAACTGTAATGCACCATTTAAAGGTTTACCACTACAATCAGGGGAACCCCCATTTGCCATGTGGCCAAGACGAGAAAAGCCTTTGCGATCTGATAGCTTCTTCAGAGGGCGGCCAGACTTGCTGCAATAGTTACAAAATATTTCATGTGTGAAAAGGTGGAACTTACGAACATAAATAACAGTCAGTTTAATCCACAACCAGAATTATCCAGTACCTTCCACTCTTGTCAGAGCCAGACCTCGCATTTCGAAGAGGCTTGGTTGGCACCACATTATCCAATTTTTCTCTTGTCGGTGAAATGCTAGTCCTAGAAAATGGTGAGACCCTTCCAGTTCGTCCTTGTCTTCTCACACCATCACTAATTTCTTCTTTGATCATAATTTTATTCTTCTTTATAGGAATTGCAGATGGCCCAGCACTTTGACCAGCATTAGCAGTCCTTTTGTCTATATCTCTACTGCCCAAGCCTTTATCATTTATTCTACTATCACCCGCACCAGATTCTTCACTTTCAGACAATCTCGCAGGGGATGGAACATTTTCAGGCTTTACTTTAAAATTTTGGTTTCCATTGGGTGCACTTTTGGAGAGAAGAGAAGTATTCATCCCACCAATGCCTACCCGAGGACCAAAATCTGGAGGAGAGTATCCTTCAGATGGCGTCTGTCCTTCATCATGGTTTGATACAGGAATAAGATTTGTCCTCCTTGTTCTAGAGATCTTCTGTGGTCTCTGACCCACCCACTGAGTTATTGGTGGAGAGGATGATCCTGCAGGCATGGCTCGCTTGCGATTGTTAGACCCAGCAACTGAAGAGTTTTTGTTTACACCTTGGGCCTGTTCCCAGCTCTCCAAAGTTCCAGACACACGAGGAGCATTAGCAGCTGAATTAGCTGCAGATGTAGACCCACTTCGTGGTGCCCTTGAGGCCTTCCCTTTCAGTATTGGACTAGAGCACATGGCATGGTTGTCTTCACGATTGTTCAATCTAAAGAATGACCCAGAACAAGCATCAACACCAAAAAATCCAATTAAGGTAAAAGATTTTTTTTTAAAAAAGGAAGAGAAAACTGCTTATGAAACAATCAACAGCATAAGGACAAGTTGCTAGGATGGTCACTATCAATTTCTAGACTCACGAGGGAATCAAAGGTACATACTTCACATTTACTTTTCCCAAGGCTCGCTCCTTAATTGGTCCGCCAGAAAGATCTCTTGAGAGCATTGATTTTTCTTGTTCATTTTTGAAGGTTACACGAGCAGTAGAACCAGCAGGAGATGGCATAGGATCTAATTTGTTCCCGGCACCAGAAGCTCCTGATCTGTGTGGAAAATTTTTCAAGAGTAAAAACCAAACCCTTTTGACACTAAATCAAACAACCAATCCAACAGAGTTCTTTGGAACAAAATTATGCCTCAAGTCAGGAATACCCCATCCGCTGGATAACACCAAGGTCAGCTCCAACAAATTATCCAAAAAAATCAATTTGTAGTCTTACACACCCAATTAGATGAAACTACAGGTACACTAGGTATAGATAAAGATAGCTTCCACTCATCAAGATTGGACACAACTCTAGTGCAATGCAGCGATAAGCTTCTTAATCTAGAGAAGAAAATCAGTTTCGGAAACAGCATGCATGTAAATATACATAAATTTAAGACTTCGGACTGAAAGAACCAACAAA
>NC_026148.1:14787373-14789968 GCF_000512975.1 Sesamum indicum | reverse complement strand
ATTACAAATATACACTAAGGATCCAAAATTTGTTACACATAACTTAAATAATCTCCAACGGAAGTTTCTCCATAAGAAGTTGAGGTAAATCATGCACCAAAAACTAGCAGTTAAAAATTAACCAAACTAGAAGAATTTAGATCCAAGAGCTATGAGCTAAAGATTTTCAAGCTTGATTAATCAACTTAAGCAAACCAATTTAGAACACCTTCGGTTATGAGAGAACCATTCATTTCTTTGATTCCTAGATAAGTTTTTATATAAGAAAACTAAAACAACCTGATAGTTTCAAGATTAAAGAACTTTTCACCCACTCAAAAGATTCAAGCTGTCATCCAAGGTGAAAATTATGAATCCAAAACTGGTCCATCTTCAAATAAAGACAGCATTGTGGAAATTGCATGCACAGCAGAATGGATGACCAGATGCACACTGCAAAAAGTTTCCAAAAGGTGTCTATCTTTCTTCTTCTTTTGTTTTTTTTAAACTGAAGTACGCACCCACTCACACACGCTCCCAGCGGGTTTTGAGCACAGCACCTCAACTATTAAATGTTGGGTTCTCAACCATTGGTGTGTATCACAAGGTATCTTTAATGCAAGGAATTTTGAAAAGATTTTTACAAACAATTAAAACGGCCTCCGGGCAAGTTGTTCTCAGGAAGTTGAGCAAACCATGCACAAAAAGATTGGCATTTAAAACTAACCAAACTACTTGAATTCAACTCAAGATCTCACTTAAAGCTTTTTCAGTATACTTAAACAAACCAAGCGTCCGCAATATCTACCATCCTATAGATTATCGAGTTCACTTAAATTCAACTCAATAAGCTAATGAATGATAACTTATATTGAAACTCAAAGCTATATAACTGCAACCAATGCTTGCTCCTGAGATTGGGTACAATCAAATCAATTTTGGCTAGATAGGCTAAAAATTAAATCAAGCTCAAACACAATTTAAGCTTATTAAGAATTTGATACCAAGCATGAGACAATTTGTACTTTCCTCGTTAATCATTCAGACTCCTATATAGTCGATTGAGGTAGTGCACCTCTATAAATATATTAAGCTCTATACTGCTGTTAGATCTGAAAAGAAGTCAGAATTAAACCACTTTATCATTGTTTCCAAGTGTTCCAGATAATGATTCTCAGACCAACCAAAGAAGATGTCTAAAAGAAGCATCATAATTTTCCATACGATTAGCTCCACTCATGAGCCAAGGATGCCACCAAAATGGATGCATGGGTTCTAAAAGATCAGCTCCATTTTTAAAACCCAGGAAATCAGCTACAATCTACAATCATGTCACTAATGATAATACACTAACGCCATGCAAAAAGAATGAAAAGAAACCAGCCAACACAGTTACAGCAAGAAATACAGTTTGGTTTCTACAATGAACTTACTCACCTGAAACCATGGATGGAATCACTCGATTGCAAGCTAGATTCAATAGTAAGCTTATGATGCATAGTTCGTTTCACTTCCCCATCATTGTCAACAGATCTTGAAAATACAGCACCAACAGAACGTTTCCTTTTCATTTTCTTGTCCCAGCCTTCTCCACCAGCAGGTAACCTCCTGTTTTTTTCCTCCACCATATCAGAATCTGCATTATTATCTTTAGGCATGTCTCTTTCTTTTGTTGCCATCAAAGGCTGCCGCAGGACCCCATTATTCCTGCATTCTGCCTGAAAGTTGGAAAAAACAATTATTTTTGGATATAAAGAAAATGAAATAGGGAAAAATCCCTCCCACATAATTATTGATGAAACTTAACTAGCAAAAATGCAATTAAATAGGCAGAAGGATATCTAATTGGAACTAGTTTTTACTGCATGCAAAGAATTGTAAGATATCTATTGGATTTCTCACATGAAGTTACTGTTAACATAGTGATAGAGCATCAAGAATATTTCCCTAATTGTCTACACTTAAGCTTTCACGTATTAAAAGACACAATGAAATTGAGAGCTTGGTGTGCCTTATGGCACTTAAATACAAAATCAGCATTCTTTTCTATAGCCCTCCTGACCCCTATTGACAGAGCTGTGTTGCAATGAAGCAGAATTTAGCGGCATTAGGTAAAACCTATAAAGAACAGATGTAATACTCTAACATATTTGCAGCAAATCTTCTATTGTCAGATAGGCAGTAACATCTTGAAAATTAGCCAATCAGGAAATGTTAAAAAAAAATTCTATTTATACAAACCCGAGTTTCTGCCACAGATGTACGCAACCTCTTATTCAGACCATTCTTAGGCCGATCTTCAAATTTCTGACTTGCTAATTCGGAAGGGTTTCGATGTATCTGAGATCCAATCTTCAAGGTTGAACCACTAGATCGCTCATTCATCAACAGCTCATTCCGCTGCTGCTGCTTCTTATAAGGCATGGCCTCAAAAAACTTGTTTAACTTGTTTAAATGCTCATCCAACTTTTTCACTCTACCGCTAGTCAAAGGAAGAATATGTTTCAGAATATACAAAAAGAAAGTGACTAAATCACAGTATGTAATGAAGGTGACTTAGATTCAAATAATCCTAAGCATCAAAGGTTACAAGTGATCAAGTTAGCATAAATCTCA